>NW_027257691.1:300000-505758 GCF_043159975.1 Macaca nemestrina | reverse complement strand
TCCACGCGTGGCACTGGCCGATCCCCGAGCAGACGATGTGAATGCGTGTGAGCCCGGGCGTACGGGGCGACGGCGAAACCAACAGCGGAGTCCAGGCCTGTGCCCGGGTGGAAGAGGGTCCCAAGGGACCTGCCCGTGGCTTCCAAGGGAAATCAAAGAACGCCTGGGATCCAGGAGGGAGCCAGAAGATTCAGGGAGTCAGTCCACCTGCTCAGAGGAGCAGAGGAGAGGCTGTCCCTCAAGAACGAGAGGGGAAGTGCAGAGGGGAAGTGCCGCACCGCCTGTCCAAGAAGACAAGGCCAGTCACGGTCGCCTAGCGCTCATGCTAGGCAGGCCACCCAGCCATGAGGTGAAACAGGGAGAGCAAGACAGCTTCCCTGTGGGAGACACGTATGGGAGCCAGGAGCTCCAGGGCCATGGAACCTGCCCAAGCAAGCAGAAACAGGTTTGGAGAGAGAAACCGCCACCACACGGATCTCCGAGGAGTGTCTCCCTGACGGACTGGGAAGCCATGTGCGTCCAAGACGTTCAGCCAGACCGACAAGCGTGTAGGCCCCCGAGAGACAGGGGAGACAGAGCAAGAGGGAGGACAGAGCAGAGGCCGGAGCCCAGGCCGGATACTGCCCGGTGCCACCGCCGCGGGCCTAAGGGGAGGGTTGCCCAACGGCTGACTTGTCCGGAGAGGCCAGCCTTCCAGGGACCGGGAGGCCTGGCATCTCCCCTTCCCGGCTTCCTCTTCAAGCTTCTGCCGTGGTGCGGCTTCATTTCTCAGAGAAGAGCCGTGAAAAGGTCCAAGCGTCTCCTCTGAGGCGGGTCTGCTCCTCTCCTGCAGGCCGACGAGCTCCTCTGGGGCTTCTGTCCCTGGCTGGACTGTGGTTATCTTGATCCCAGGAGAGAGTCCGCTCGGCAAAGGTAACGAGGTTTCCACTGCTGCTGGGGAAGACGCATCTCCTCACGCGGTCGAGGCCCTCAGGGACCCCAAGTGGAACGGCGGCGAAAACCACTGACGAGCCCGCCGCAAGACCCAGGCACAGAGGCAGAAGAAAGAGGCTCGGCAGAGCCAGGCCGACGCGCAAGAAGTCGCCTTTGGGCGCACCGGGCGCATCCGTCCGAACGCACCCGCGCACACGGGCACGCACCCACAAACCGGCAGAAAGAGGGAAAGACACACACAGAGAGTGAGGGCCAGAGAGACAAGAGAGGATGGGAGAGACGCAGACACACACAGTCACACGGCAGCAGCGGCACAGAAACGCAGCCCCCGCAGGCACACAGCCCCCCTGACGCTGCAGGCTTCTGCTCCGGGCGCGAAGGCCCCTCGCGGGAGAGAGCAGCGCACGGACAGGCGGGCGGACCCGTCGTGGAGACCACGGGGGCAAGGCTTTTGGGGAGACTCACCCCAACACCGTCCGGGCGGGCCTGAGGCTGGGACGACGCGCCGCTTCCCCCGGACTCCGCCTGCGGTTTTGTCATCCTGGCCGGCGCGTTGCGACTCCCGGCGTCCGTCCGGAGACGTTCCTGTCGACCCCGTGGAGAGGTGAGGCAGGAGCCTCGCAGCCCCGACACCCAAGCACCGCCACGGAGGGCTCCTGCTTTGCCAAGCCTCAGGGGGCCGGTTTCTAAGACAACCGTGGGAACCGCTGTGACGCCAGAGGCCGCTCGCGCCTCGCGCATGCGCACTGGCCCTGCCGCGCCGGGCCCACTCGCGCTCCCCACCTGGAAGTCACGCTGCGGCCCCTTTAAACAACGGCGGCTGCGCGGGGCGTCGGGGCTGGGGTTGGGGTGGGAGTGGGCGTGTGCGCGGCGGGGCAGGGGGGAGCGGGGGTGGGGGGGGGCCGCTGGGGGCTGCCGCTGCAGCCCCGGCGGCCGCCGGATCCGGGCTCCAGCGGGGGGCGGCGTGGGAGAAGGGGCCGCGGGCATCCCAGTACCAAGACCCCCGGAGTCCTGTCTTCAGGACCTCCTGGAGCCGACTTCCACCGGTGGAGGGGGAGCTTCAGGGCCTCCGCTGGGGTCTCAGGACTCCTCTTGAGATGGGATTTTGGACCCCTCCGGGTGAGAGAGGATGGACTCGCCATCATCGGCGGAGGCAGGCGGGGCCTCGCTGCAGCACAGAATCATCCCCTGGGCCTAAAGGCGTGGTGCCAGCCGAAAATCCACTGACCCACGAGCCCTCGGCCTCCCTCCCCCTCCGAAAGAGCGGCGGCCTAGCCCCGCTTGCAGAAGCCCCGGGGCTCCCGCAAGCTGCCTCTGCTTTCCAGGACCCGCGCAAACAGGGACAGGGGCGGTTCCGCGGCGGAGCCATTGGCCCCACGCGTGGCACTGGCCGATCCCCGAGCAGACGATGTGAATGCGTGTGAGCCCGGGCGTACGGGGCGACGGCGAAACCAACAGCGGAGTCCAGGCCTGTGCCCGGGTGGAAGAGGGTCCCAAGGGACCTGCCCGTGGCTTCCAAGGGAAATCAAAGAACGCCTGGGATCCAGGAGGGAGCCAGAAGATTCAGGGAGTCAGTCCACCTGCTCAGAGGAGCAGAGGAGAGGCTGTCCCTCAAGAACGAGAGGGGAAGTGCAGAGGGGAAGTGCCGCACCGCCTGTCCAAGAAGACAAGGCCAGTCACGGTCGCCTAGCGCTCATGCTAGGCAGGCCACCCAGCCATGAGGTGAAACAGGGAGAGCAAGACAGCTTCCCTGTGGGAGACACGTATGGGAGCCAGGAGCTCCAGGGCCATGGAACCTGCCCAAGCAAGCAGAAACAGGTTTGGAGAGAGAAACCGCCACCACACGGATCTCCGAGGAGTGTCTCCCTGACGGACTGGGAAGCCATGTGCGTCCAAGACGTTCAGCCAGACCGACAAGCGTGTAGGCCCCCGAGAGACAGGGGAGACAGAGCAAGAGGGAGGACAGAGCAGAGGCCGGAGCCCAGGCCGGATACTGCCCGGTGCCACCGCCGCGGGCCTAAGGGGAGGGTTGCCCAACGGCTGACTTGTCCGGAGAGGCCAGCCTTCCAGGGACCGGGAGGCCTGGCATCTCCCCTTCCCGGCTTCCTCTTCAAGCTTCTGCCGTGGTGCGGCTTCATTTCTCAGAGAAGAGCCGTGAAAAGGTCCAAGCGTCTCCTCTGAGGCGGGTCTGCTCCTCTCCTGCAGGCCGACGAGCTCCTCTGGGGCTTCTGTCCCTGGCTGGACTGTGGTTATCTTGATCCCAGGAGAGAGTCCGCTCGGCAAAGGTAACGAGGTTTCCACTGCTGCTGGGGAAGACGCATCTCCTCACGCGGTCGAGGCCCTCAGGGACCCCAAGTGGAACGGCGGCGAAAACCACTGACGAGCCCGCCGCAAGACCCAGGCACAGAGGCAGAAGAAAGAGGCTCGGCAGAGCCAGGCCGACGCGCAAGAAGTCGCCTTTGGGCGCACCGGGCGCATCCGTCCGAACGCACCCGCGCACACGGGCACGCACCCACAAACCGGCAGAAAGAGGGAAAGACACACACAGAGAGTGAGGGCCAGAGAGACAAGAGAGGATGGGAGAGACGCAGACACACACAGTCACACGGCAGCAGCGGCACAGAAACGCAGCCCCCGCAGGCACACAGCCCCCCTGACGCTGCAGGCTTCTGCTCCGGGCGCGAAGGCCCCTCGCGGGAGAGAGCAGCGCACGGACAGGCGGGCGGACCCGTCGTGGAGACCACGGGGGCAAGGCTTTTGGGGAGACTCACCCCAACACCGTCCGGGCGGGCCTGAGGCTGGGACGACGCGCCGCTTCCCCCGGACTCCGCCTGCGGTTTTGTCATCCTGGCCGGCGCGTTGCGACTCCCGGCGTCCGTCCGGAGACGTTCCTGTCGACCCCGTGGAGAGGTGAGGCAGGAGCCTCGCAGCCCCGACACCCAAGCACCGCCACGGAGGGCTCCTGCTTTGCCAAGCCTCAGGGGGCCGGTTTCTAAGACAACCGTGGGAACCGCTGTGACGCCAGAGGCCGCTCGCGCCTCGCGCATGCGCACTGGCCCTGCCGCGCCGGGCCCACTCGCGCTCCCCACCTGGAAGTCACGCTGCGGCCCCTTTAAACAACGGCGGCTGCGCGGGGCGTCGGGGCTGGGGTTGGGGTGGGAGTGGGCGTGTGCGCGGCGGGGCAGGGGGGAGCGGGGGTGGGGGGGGGCCGCTGGGGGCTGCCGCTGCAGCCCCGGCGGCCGCCGGATCCGGGCTCCAGCGGGGGGCGGCGTGGGAGAAGGGGCCGCGGGCATCCCAGTACCAAGACCCCCGGAGTCCTGTCTTCAGGACCTCCTGGAGCCGACTTCCACCGGTGGAGGGGGAGCTTCAGGGCCTCCGCTGGGGTCTCAGGACTCCTCTTGAGATGGGATTTTGGACCCCTCCGGGTGAGAGAGGATGGACTCGCCATCATCGGCGGAGGCAGGCGGGGCCTCGCTGCAGCACAGAATCATCCCCTGGGCCTAAAGGCGTGGTGCCAGCCGAAAATCCACTGACCCACGAGCCCTCGGCCTCCCTCCCCCTCCGAAAGAGCGGCGGCCTAGCCCCGCTTGCAGAAGCCCCGGGGCTCCCGCAAGCTGCCTCTGCTTTCCAGGACCCGCGCAAACAGGGACAGGGGCGGTTCCGCGGCGGAGCCATTGGCCCCACGCGTGGCACTGGCCGATCCCCGAGCAGACGATGTGAATGCGTGTGAGCCCGGGCGTACGGGGCGACGGCGAAACCAACAGCGGAGTCCAGGCCTGTGCCCGGGTGGAAGAGGGTCCCAAGGGACCTGCCCGTGGCTTCCAAGGGAAATCAAAGAACGCCTGGGATCCAGGAGGGAGCCAGAAGATTCAGGGAGTCAGTCCACCTGCTCAGAGGAGCAGAGGAGAGGCTGTCCCTCAAGAACGAGAGGGGAAGTGCAGAGGGGAAGTGCCGCACCGCCTGTCCAAGAAGACAAGGCCAGTCACGGTCGCCTAGCGCTCATGCTAGGCAGGCCACCCAGCCATGAGGTGAAACAGGGAGAGCAAGACAGCTTCCCTGTGGGAGACACGTATGGGAGCCAGGAGCTCCAGGGCCATGGAACCTGCCCAAGCAAGCAGAAACAGGTTTGGAGAGAGAAACCGCCACCACACGGATCTCCGAGGAGTGTCTCCCTGACGGACTGGGAAGCCATGTGCGTCCAAGACGTTCAGCCAGACCGACAAGCGTGTAGGCCCCCGAGAGACAGGGGAGACAGAGCAAGAGGGAGGACAGAGCAGAGGCCGGAGCCCAGGCCGGATACTGCCCGGTGCCACCGCCGCGGGCCTAAGGGGAGGGTTGCCCAACGGCTGACTTGTCCGGAGAGGCCAGCCTTCCAGGGACCGGGAGGCCTGGCATCTCCCCTTCCCGGCTTCCTCTTCAAGCTTCTGCCGTGGTGCGGCTTCATTTCTCAGAGAAGAGCCGTGAAAAGGTCCAAGCGTCTCCTCTGAGGCGGGTCTGCTCCTCTCCTGCAGGCCGACGAGCTCCTCTGGGGCTTCTGTCCCTGGCTGGACTGTGGTTATCTTGATCCCAGGAGAGAGTCCGCTCGGCAAAGGTAACGAGGTTTCCACTGCTGCTGGGGAAGACGCATCTCCTCACGCGGTCGAGGCCCTCAGGGACCCCAAGTGGAACGGCGGCGAAAACCACTGACGAGCCCGCCGCAAGACCCAGGCACAGAGGCAGAAGAAAGAGGCTCGGCAGAGCCAGGCCGACGCGCAAGAAGTCGCCTTTGGGCGCACCGGGCGCATCCGTCCGAACGCACCCGCGCACACGGGCACGCACCCACAAACCGGCAGAAAGAGGGAAAGACACACACAGAGAGTGAGGGCCAGAGAGACAAGAGAGGATGGGAGAGACGCAGACACACACAGTCACACGGCAGCAGCGGCACAGAAACGCAGCCCCCGCAGGCACACAGCCCCCCTGACGCTGCAGGCTTCTGCTCCGGGCGCGAAGGCCCCTCGCGGGAGAGAGCAGCGCACGGACAGGCGGGCGGACCCGTCGTGGAGACCACGGGGGCAAGGCTTTTGGGGAGACTCACCCCAACACCGTCCGGGCGGGCCTGAGGCTGGGACGACGCGCCGCTTCCCCCGGACTCCGCCTGCGGTTTTGTCATCCTGGCCGGCGCGTTGCGACTCCCGGCGTCGGTCCGGAGACGTTCCTGTCGACCCCGTGGAGAGGTGAGGCAGGAGCCTCGCAGCCCCGACACCCAAGCACCGCCACGGAGGGCTCCTGCTTTGCCAAGCCTCAGGGGGCCGGTTTCTAAGACAACCGTGGGAACCGCTGTGACGCCAGAGGCCGCTCGCGCCTCGCGCATGCGCACTGGCCCTGCCGCGCCGGGCCCACTCGCGCTCCCCACCTGGAAGTCACGCTGCGGCCCCTTTAAACAACGGCGGCTGCGCGGGGCGTCGGGGCTGGGGTTGGGGTGGGAGTGGGCGTGTGCGCGGCGGGGCAGGGGGGAGCGGGGGTGGGGGGGGGCCGCTGGGGGCTGCCGCTGCAGCCCCGGCGGCCGCCGGATCCGGGCTCCAGCGGGGGGCGGCGTGGGAGAAGGGGCCGCGGGCATCCCAGTACCAAGACCCCCGGAGTCCTGTCTTCAGGACCTCCTGGAGCCGACTTCCACCGGTGGAGGGGGAGCTTCAGGGCCTCCGCTGGGGTCTCAGGACTCCTCTTGAGATGGGATTTTGGACCCCTCCGGGTGAGAGAGGATGGACTCGCCATCATCGGCGGAGGCAGGCGGGGCCTCGCTGCAGCACAGAATCATCCCCTGGGCCTAAAGGCGTGGTGCCAGCCGAAAATCCACTGACCCACGAGCCCTCGGCCTCCCTCCCCCTCCGAAAGAGCGGCGGCCTAGCCCCGCTTGCAGAAGCCCCGGGGCTCCCGCAAGCTGCCTCTGCTTTCCAGGACCCGCGCAAACAGGGACAGGGGCGGTTCCGCGGCGGAGCCATTGGCCCCACGCGTGGCACTGGCCGATCCCCGAGCAGACGATGTGAATGCGTGTGAGCCCGGGCGTACGGGGCGACGGCGAAACCAACAGCGGAGTCCAGGCCTGTGCCCGGGTGGAAGAGGGTCCCAAGGGACCTGCCCGTGGCTTCCAAGGGAAATCAAAGAACGCCTGGGATCCAGGAGGGAGCCAGAAGATTCAGGGAGTCAGTCCACCTGCTCAGAGGAGCAGAGGAGAGGCTGTCCCTCAAGAACGAGAGGGGAAGTGCAGAGGGGAAGTGCCGCACCGCCTGTCCAAGAAGACAAGGCCAGTCACGGTCGCCTAGCGCTCATGCTAGGCAGGCCACCCAGCCATGAGGTGAAACAGGGAGAGCAAGACAGCTTCCCTGTGGGAGACACGTATGGGAGCCAGGAGCTCCAGGGCCATGGAACCTGCCCAAGCAAGCAGAAACAGGTTTGGAGAGAGAAACCGCCACCACACGGATCTCCGAGGAGTGTCTCCCTGACGGACTGGGAAGCCATGTGCGTCCAAGACGTTCAGCCAGACCGACAAGCGTGTAGGCCCCCGAGAGACAGGGGAGACAGAGCAAGAGGGAGGACAGAGCAGAGGCCGGAGCCCAGGCCGGATACTGCCCGGTGCCACCGCCGCGGGCCTAAGGGGAGGGTTGCCCAACGGCTGACTTGTCCGGAGAGGCCAGCCTTCCAGGGACCGGGAGGCCTGGCATCTCCCCTTCCCGGCTTCCTCTTCAAGCTTCTGCCGTGGTGCGGCTTCATTTCTCAGAGAAGAGCCGTGAAAAGGTCCAAGCGTCTCCTCTGAGGCGGGTCTGCTCCTCTCCTGCAGGCCGACGAGCTCCTCTGGGGCTTCTGTCCCTGGCTGGACTGTGGTTATCTTGATCCCAGGAGAGAGTCCGCTCGGCAAAGGTAACGAGGTTTCCACTGCTGCTGGGGAAGACGCATCTCCTCACGCGGTCGAGGCCCTCAGGGACCCCAAGTGGAACGGCGGCGAAAACCACTGACGAGCCCGCCGCAAGACCCAGGCACAGAGGCAGAAGAAAGAGGCTCGGCAGAGCCAGGCCGACGCGCAAGAAGTCGCCTTTGGGCGCACCGGGCGCATCCGTCCGAACGCACCCGCGCACACGGGCACGCACCCACAAACCGGCAGAAAGAGGGAAAGACACACACAGAGAGTGAGGGCCAGAGAGACAAGAGAGGATGGGAGAGACGCAGACACACACAGTCACACGGCAGCAGCGGCACAGAAACGCAGCCCCCGCAGGCACACAGCCCCCCTGACGCTGCAGGCTTCTGCTCCGGGCGCGAAGGCCCCTCGCGGGAGAGAGCAGCGCACGGACAGGCGGGCGGACCCGTCGTGGAGACCACGGGGGCAAGGCTTTTGGGGAGACTCACCCCAACACCGTCCGGGCGGGCCTGAGGCTGGGACGACGCGCCGCTTCCCCCGGACTCCGCCTGCGGTTTTGTCATCCTGGCCGGCGCGTTGCGACTCCCGGCGTCCGTCCGGAGACGTTCCTGTCGACCCCGTGGAGAGGTGAGGCAGGAGCCTCGCAGCCCCGACACCCAAGCACCGCCACGGAGGGCTCCTGCTTTGCCAAGCCTCAGGGGGCCGGTTTCTAAGACAACCGTGGGAACCGCTGTGACGCCAGAGGCCGCTCGCGCCTCGCGCATGCGCACTGGCCCTGCCGCGCCGGGCCCACTCGCGCTCCCCACCTGGAAGTCACGCTGCGGCCCCTTTAAACAACGGCGGCTGCGCGGGGCGTCGGGGCTGGGGTTGGGGTGGGAGTGGGCGTGTGCGCGGCGGGGCAGGGGGGAGCGGGGGTGGGGGGGGGCCGCTGGGGGCTGCCGCTGCAGCCCCGGCGGCCGCCGGATCCGGGCTCCAGCGGGGGGCGGCGTGGGAGAAGGGGCCGCGGGCATCCCAGTACCAAGACCCCCGGAGTCCTGTCTTCAGGACCTCCTGGAGCCGACTTCCACCGGTGGAGGGGGAGCTTCAGGGCCTCCGCTGGGGTCTCAGGACTCCTCTTGAGATGGGATTTTGGACCCCTCCGGGTGAGAGAGGATGGACTCGCCATCATCGGCGGAGGCAGGCGGGGCCTCGCTGCAGCACAGAATCATCCCCTGGGCCTAAAGGCGTGGTGCCAGCCGAAAATCCACTGACCCACGAGCCCTCGGCCTCCCTCCCCCTCCGAAAGAGCGGCGGCCTAGCCCCGCTTGCAGAAGCCCCGGGGCTCCCGCAAGCTGCCTCTGCTTTCCAGGACCCGCGCAAACAGGGACAGGGGCGGTTCCGCGGCGGAGCCATTGGCCCCACGCGTGGCACTGGCCGATCCCCGAGCAGACGATGTGAATGCGTGTGAGCCCGGGCGTACGGGGCGACGGCGAAACCAACAGCGGAGTCCAGGCCTGTGCCCGGGTGGAAGAGGGTCCCAAGGGACCTGCCCGTGGCTTCCAAGGGAAATCAAAGAACGCCTGGGATCCAGGAGGGAGCCAGAAGATTCAGGGAGTCAGTCCACCTGCTCAGAGGAGCAGAGGAGAGGCTGTCCCTCAAGAACGAGAGGGGAAGTGCAGAGGGGAAGTGCCGCACCGCCTGTCCAAGAAGACAAGGCCAGTCACGGTCGCCTAGCGCTCATGCTAGGCAGGCCACCCAGCCATGAGGTGAAACAGGGAGAGCAAGACAGCTTCCCTGTGGGAGACACGTATGGGAGCCAGGAGCTCCAGGGCCATGGAACCTGCCCAAGCAAGCAGAAACAGGTTTGGAGAGAGAAACCGCCACCACACGGATCTCCGAGGAGTGTCTCCCTGACGGACTGGGAAGCCATGTGCGTCCAAGACGTTCAGCCAGACCGACAAGCGTGTAGGCCCCCGAGAGACAGGGGAGACAGAGCAAGAGGGAGGACAGAGCAGAGGCCGGAGCCCAGGCCGGATACTGCCCGGTGCCACCGCCGCGGGCCTAAGGGGAGGGTTGCCCAACGGCTGACTTGTCCGGAGAGGCCAGCCTTCCAGGGACCGGGAGGCCTGGCATCTCCCCTTCCCGGCTTCCTCTTCAAGCTTCGGCCGTGGTGCGGCTTCATTTCTCAGAGAAGAGCCGTGAAAAGGTCCAAGCGTCTCCTCTGAGGCGGGTCTGCTCCTCTCCTGCAGGCCGACGAGCTCCTCTGGGGCTTCTGTCCCTGGCTGGACTGTGGTTATCTTGATCCCAGGAGAGAGTCCGCTCGGCAAAGGTAACGAGGTTTCCACTGCTGCTGGGGAAGACGCATCTCCTCACGCGGTCGAGGCCCTCAGGGACCCCAAGTGGAACGGCGGCGAAAACCACTGACGAGCCCGCCGCAAGACCCAGGCACAGAGGCAGAAGAAAGAGGCTCGGCAGAGCCAGGCCGACGCGCAAGAAGTCGCCTTTGGGCGCACCGGGCGCATCCGTCCGAACGCACCCGCGCACACGGGCACGCACCCACAAACCGGCAGAAAAAGGGAAAGACACACACAGAGAGTGAGGGCCAGAGAGACAAGAGAGGATGGGAGAGACGCAGACACACACAGTCACACGGCAGCAGCGGCACAGAAACGCAGCCCCCGCAGGCACACAGCCCCCCTGACGCTGCAGGCTTCTGCTCCGGGCGCGAAGGCCCCTCGCGGGAGAGAGCAGCGCACGGACAGGCGGGCGGACCCGTCGTGGAGACCACGGGGGCAAGGCTTTTGGGGAGACTCACCCCAACACCGTCCGGGCGGGCCTGAGGCTGGGACGACGCGCCGCTTCCCCCGGACTCCGCCTGCGGTTTTGTCATCCTGGCCGGCGCGTTGCGACTCCCGGCGTCCGTCCGGAGACGTTCCTGTCGACCCCGTGGAGAGGTGAGGCAGGAGCCTCGCAGCCCCGACACCCAAGCACCGCCACGGAGGGCTCCTGCTTTGCCAAGCCTCAGGGGGCCGGTTTCTAAGACAACCGTGGGAACCGCTGTGACGCCAGAGGCCGCTCGCGCCTCGTGCATGCGCACTGGCCCTGCCGCGCCGGGCCCACTCGCGCTCCCCACCTGGAAGTCAGGCTGCGGCCCCTTTAAACAACGGCGGCTGCGCGGGGCGTCGGGGCTGGGGTTGGGGTGGGAGTGGGCGTGTGCGCGGCGGGGCAGGGGGGAGCGGGGGTGGGGGGGGGCCGCTGGGGGCTGCCGCTGCAGCCCCGGCGGCCGCCGGATCCGGGCTCCAGCGGGGGGCGGCGTGGGAGAAGGGGCCGCGGGCATCCCAGTACCAAGACCCCCGGAGTCCTGTCTTCAGGACCTCCTGGAGCCGACTTCCACCGGTGGAGGGGGAGCTTCAGGGCCTCCGCTGGGGTCTCAGGACTCCTCTTGAGATGGGATTTTGGACCCCTCCGGGTGAGAGAGGATGGACTCGCCATCATCGGCGGAGGCAGGCGGGGCCTCGCTGCGGCACAGAATCATCCCCTGGGCCTAAAGGCGTGGTGCCAGCCGAAAATCCACTGACCCGCTAGCCCTCGGCCTCCCTCCCCCTCCGAAAGAGCGGCGGCCTAGCCCCGCTTGCAGAAGCCCCGGGGCTCCCGCAAGCTGCCTCTGCTTTCCAGGACCCGCGCAAACAGGGACAGGGGCGGTTCCGCGGCGGAGCCATTGGCCCCACGCGTGGCACTGGCCGATCCCCGAGCAGACGATGTGAATGCGTGTGAGCCCGGGCGTACGGGGCGACGGCGAAACCAACAGCGGAGTCCAGGCCTGTGCCCGGGTGGAAGAGGGTCCCAAGGGACCTGCCCGTGGCTTCCAAGGGAAATCAAAGAACGCCTGGGATCCAGGAGGGAGCCAGAAGATTCAGGGAGTCAGTCCACCTGCTCAGAGGAGCAGAGGAGAGGCTGTCCCTCAAGAACGAGAGGGGAAGTGCAGAGGGGAAGTGCCGCACCGCCTGTCCAAGAAGACAAGGCCAGTCACGGTCGCCTAGCGCTCATGCTAGGCAGGCCACCCAGCCATGAGGTGAAACAGGGAGAGCAAGACAGCTTCCCTGTGGGAGACACGTATGGGAGCCAGGAGCTCCAGGGCCATGGAACCTGCCCAAGCAAGCAGAAACAGGTTTGGAGAGAGAAACCGCCACCACACGGATCTCCGAGGAGTGTCTCCCTGACGGACTGGGAAGCCATGTGCGTCCAAGACGTTCAGCCAGACCGACAAGCGTGTAGGCCCCCGAGAGACAGGGGAGACAGAGCAAGAGGGAGGACAGAGCAGAGGCCGGAGCCCAGGCCGGATACTGCCCGGTGCCACCGCCGCGGGCCTAAGGGGAGGGTTGCCCAACGGCTGACTTGTCCGGAGAGGCCAGCCTTCCAGGGACCGGGAGGCCTGGCATCTCCCCTTCCCGGCTTCCTCTTCAAGCTTCTGCCGTGGTGCGGCTTCATTTCTCAGAGAAGAGCCGTGAAAAGGTCCAAGCGTCTCCTCTGAGGCGGGTCTGCTCCTCTCCTGCAGGCCGACGAGCTCCTCTGGGGCTTCTGTCCCTGGCTGGACTGTGGTTATCTTGATCCCAGGAGAGAGTCCGCTCGGCAAAGGTAACGAGGTTTCCACTGCTGCTGGGGAAGACGCATCTCCTCACGCGGTCGAGGCCCTCAGGGACCCCAAGTGGAACGGCGGCGAAAACCACTGACGAGCCCGCCGCAAGACCCAGGCACAGAGGCAGAAGAAAGAGGCTCGGCAGAGCCAGGCCGACGCGCAAGAAGTCGCCTTTGGGCGCACCGGGCGCATCCGTCCGAACGCACCCGCGCACACGGGCACGCACCCACAAACCGGCAGAAAGAGGGAAAGACACACACAGAGAGTGAGGGCCAGAGAGACAAGAGAGGATGGGAGAGACGCAGACACACACAGTCACACGGCAGCAGCGGCACAGAAACGCAGCCCCCGCAGGCACACAGCCCCCCTGACGCTGCAGGCTTCTGCTCCGGGCGCGAAGGCCCCTCGCGGGAGAGAGCAGCGCACGGACAGGCGGGCGGACCCGTCGTGGAGACCACGGGGGCAAGGCTTTTGGGGAGACTCACCCCAACACCGTCCGGGCGGGCCTGAGGCTGGGACGCCGCGCCGCTTCCCCCGGACTCCGCCCGCGGTTTTGTCATCCTGGCCGGCGCGTTGCGACTCCCGGCGTCCGTCCGGAGACGTTCCTGTCGACCCCGTGGAGAGGTGAGGCAGGAGCCTCGCAGCCCCGACACCCAAGCACCGCCACGGAGGGCTCCTGCTTTGCCAAGCCTCAGGGGGCTGGTTTCTAAGACAGCCGTGGGAACCGCTGTGACGCGAGAGGCCGCTCGCGCCTCGCGCATGCGCACTGGCCCTGCCGCGCCGGGCCCACTCGCGCTCCCCACCTGGAAGTCACGCTGCGGCCCCTTTAAACAACGGCGGCAGCGCGGGGCGCCGGGGCGGGGATGGGGTGGGAGGGGGCGTGTGCGCGGCGGGGCAGGGGTGAGCGGGGGTGGGGGGGGCCCGATGGGGGCTGCCGCTGCAGCCCCGGCGGCCGCCGGATCCGGGCTCCAGCAGGGGGTGGCGTGGGAGAAGGGGCCGCGGGCATCCCAGTACCAAGACCCCCGGAGTCTTGTCTTCAGGACCTCCTGGAGCCGACTTCCACCGGTGGAGGGGGAGCTTCTGGGCCTCCGCAGGGGTCTCAGGACTCCTCTTGAGATGGGATTTTGGACCCCTCCGGGTGAGAGAGGATGGACTCGCCATCATCGGCTGAGGCAGGCGGGGCCTCGCTGCGGCACAGAATCATGCCCTGGGCCTTAAGGCGTGGTGCCAGCCGAAAATTCACTGACCCGCGAGCCCTCGGCCTCCCTCCCCCTCCGAAAGAGCGGCGGCCTAGCCCCGCTTGCAAAAGCCCCGGGGCTCCCGCAAGCTGCCTCTGCTTTCCAGGACCCGCGCAAACAGGGACAGGGGCGGTTCCGCGGCGGAGCCATTGGCCCCACGCGTGGCACCGGCCGATCCCCGAGCAGACGATGTGAATGCGTGTGAGCCCGGGCGTACGGGGCGACGGTGAAACCAACAGCGGAGTCAGGCCTGTGCCCGGGTGGAAGAGGGTCCCAAGGGACCTGCCCGTGGATTCCAAGGGAAATCAAAGAACGCCTGGGATCCAGGAGGGAGCCAGAAGTTTCAGGGAGTCAGTCCACCCAGGAGCAGAGGAGAGGCTGTCCCTCAAGAATGAGACGGTAAGTGCAGAGGGTAAATGTCACACCGCCTGTCCACGAAGACCAGGCCAGTCACGGTTGCCTACCGCTCATGCTAGGCAAGCTACGCAGCCTTGATGTGAAACAGGGAGAGCAAGACAGCTTCCCTGTTGGAGACACGTATGGAAGCCAAGAGCTCCAGGGTCATGGAACCTGCCCAAGCCAGCAGAAACAGGTTTGGATAGAGAGACCCTCAGGACAGGGATCTCCGAGGAGTGTTTCCCTGAGGGACTGGGAAGCGATCTGTGTTGAAGACATTCAGCCAGACCGAGAAGCATGTAGGCCCCTGAGAAACAGGGAAGAGAGAGCAAGGTCAGCCTGGGTAACATGGTGAGACTACATCTTGATTTGAAATAAAAATGGTTGTTGAACTTTATAAACTTTATAAAATAGGCTAAAATAAATTAGAGTTACCATAAATTGCATTATCCCTTACAATCAGAAAATGATCTGATTAAAATATTTTAGTAAATATATTCAGATTTACAAAGATGATATATTTAAGAGCTCTGGACCACCATTTCAAGTGTTAGCTCGCCAACCCCCCCCCTTTTTTTTCTTTTTGAGACAGAGTTTCACCCTGTCACCCAGGCTGTAGTACAATGGCATGATCTTGACTCACTGCAACCTCTGCCTCCTGGATTCCAGTGATTCTCCTGCCTCAGCCTCCCGAGTAGCTGGGATTACAGTTGTGTGCTTCCACATCCTACTAATTTTTGTATTTTTCATAGAGAGAGGTTTCACATGTTGGCCAGGCGATCTTGAACTCCCAAGCTTGTGATCCACCTGCCTCAGCCTCCCAAAGTGCTGGAATTACAGGCAAGAGCTACTGCACGTGGCCCAATTTAGCCTTTTTTAAGAGTCTATTGAGGGCAACGAAGGCAATGGACTTTAGCCTTAGAAATAGGTGAATACAAAGTTAATGTGCAAAAATCACAAGCATTCTTATACACCAGTAACAGACAAACAGAGAGTCAAATCATGAATGAACTCCCATTCACAATAGCTTCAAAGAGAATAAAATACCTAGGAATCCAACTTACAAGGGAGAACTACAAACCACTGCTCAGTGAAATAAAAGAGTATACAAACAAATGGAAGAACATACCATGCTCATGGACAGAAAGAATCAATATTGTGAAAATGGCCATACTGCTCGAGGTAATTTATAGATTCAATGTCATCCCCATCAAGTTACCAATGATTTTCTTTAGAGAATTGGAAAAAAATTCTTTAAAGTTCATATGGAACCAAAAAAGAGCCCGCATTGCCAAGACAATCCTAAGTCAAAAGAATAAAGCTGGAGGCGCCATGCTACCTGACTTCAAATTATTGCAGCCCAGAATTTCATATCCAGCCAAACTAAGCTTCATAAACGAAGGAGAAATAAAATCCTTTCCAGACAAGCAAATGTTGAGGGACTTCATTACCACCAGGCCTGCCCAACAAGAACTCCTGAAAGACGCACTAAATATGGAAAGGAAAAACTGGTACCAGCCACTACAAAAACACAACAAAATATAAAGACCAATAACACTATGAGAAAACAGCATCAACTAGTGTGCAAAATAACCAAATAGCATCCTGAAGACAGGATCAAATTCACACATAACAATACTAACCTTAAATGTAAATGGGCTAAATTCCCCAGTTAAAAGACAAAGACTGGCAAATTGGATAAAGAGTCAAGACCCATTGGTACGCGGTATTCAGGAGACCCATCTCATGTGCAAAGACACACATAGGCTCAAAATAAAGGGATGACAAAAAATTTACCAAGCAAATGGAAAGCAAGAAAAATAAAAAGCAGGGGTTGCAATCCTAGCCTCTGACAAAACAGACTTTAAACCAACAAAGATCAATAAAGACAAAGAAGGGCATTACATAATGGTAAAGGGAACAATTCAACAAGAAGAGCTAACTATTATAAATAGATATGCAGCCAATACAGGAGCACCCAGATTCATAAAACAAGTTCTTAGAGACCTACAAAGAGACTTAGACTCCCACACAATAATAGTGGGAGACTTTAACACCCCACTGTCAGTATTAGATCAACAAGGCAGAAAATTAACAAGAATATTCAGGACTTGAACTCAGCTCTGGATCAAGTGGACTTAGTAGACATCTACAGAACTCTCTACCCCAAATCAACATAATGTAGATTGTTCTCAGTGCCACATGGCACTTATTCTAAAATCGACCGCATAATTGTAAGTAAAACACTCCTCAGCAAATGCAAAAGAACTGAAATAATAAGAAACAATCTCTCAGACCACAGTGCAGTCAAGTTAGAACTCAGGATTAAGAAACTCACTCAAAACCACATGATTACATGGAAATTGAACAAACTGCTCCTGAATGACTCCTGGGTAAATAATGAAATTAAGGCAGAAATCAGGAAGTTCTTTGAAACCAATGAGAACAAAGAGAAAATGTACTAGAATCTCTGGGACACAGTGAAAACAGTGTTAAGAGGGAAATTATAGCACTAAATGCCCACATCAGGAAGCTAGAAAGATCTCAAATCAACACCCTCACATCACATTTAAAAGAGCTACAGAGACAAGAGAAAACTAATCCAAAAACTAGCAGAAGACAAGAAATAACTAAGATCAGAGAAGAATTGAAGGAAGTAGAGACAGGAAAAACTTTCTAAAAAATCAATGAATTCAGGAGCTAGTTTTCTGAAAAAAATAACAAAATAGACAGACTGCTAGCTTGATTAATAAAAACGAAGAGAGAGAAGAATCAAATAGACACAATAAAAAAAATGATGTAGGAGATATCACCACTGACCCCACAGAAATACAAACTACCATCAGAGAATACTATAAAAACCTCTCTGCAAATAAACTAGAAAATCCAGAAGAAATAGGTAAATTCCTGGACACATACACCCTCCCAAGACTAAACCAGGAAGAAGCTGAATCCCTGAATAGAAAATAACAAGTTCTGAAATTGAGGTAGTATTTAATACCCTACCAACAAAAATGAGCCCAGGACCAGATGGATTCACAGCAGAATTCTACCAGAAATGCAAATAGGAGCTGGTACTATTCCTTCTGAAACTATTCCAAACAATTGAAAAGGAGGAACTACTCCCTAACTCATTTCATGAAGTCAGTATCATCCTGATACCAAAACTAGGAAGAGACACAACAGAAAAAGAAAACTTCAGGCCAATATCCTGGATTAACATGATCCAAAAATCCTCAATAAAATACTGGCAAAGCAAATCCAGCAGCACATCAAAAAATTTATCCACCATGATCAAGTCAGCTTAATCCCTGGGATGCAAGGCTGGCTCAACATACATAAATCAATAAACATAATCCATCACATAAACAGAACCAAGGACGAAAACCACATGATTATCTCAGTAGTTGCAGAAAAGGCCTTTGATAAAATTCAACATCCCTACATGTTGAAAACTCTCAACAAACTAGGTATTGATGGAACATACCTCAAAAACAAGAGCTGTTTATGACAATCCCACAGCCAGTATCATATTGAATGGGCAAAGACTGGAATCATTCCCTTTGAAAATCAGTAGAAGACAAAGATGACCTCTTTCACCACTCCTATTCAACCTAATATTAGAAGTTCTGGCCAGGGCAATCAGGCAAGAGAAAGAAATAAAGGGTATTCAAATAGGAAGAGAGAAAATCAAGTTGTCTCTGTTTGCAGATGACATAATTTTATACTTACAAAACCCCGTCATCTCAGCCCCAAAACTCCTTAAACTGGAATTTGTATACCAATAAGAGCATAAAGATGGGAGAGGGAAATAAGCTAGAGAGAAGCAAATCTGGTATTAATATACATAGCACTGTTATAAACTAAGATGTTAATTGTTATCCTCCCAGGACAATCACAAGAAAATCACTCAAATATTACAGTAAAAGAAAAAAGGAATTTAAATGGTCTTCTATAAAATATATATTTAATACAAAAGAAGACAGTAATAGGCAAAAAGAGAAACTAAAAAGACATTATACATATAGAAAACAATAACAAAGTGGCAGAAGTAAATCTTATGTTGTCTGTAGTCACATTAAATATAAATAGACTTCAAATGAAACCAAACTGGTAGAAGGGATTTTTAAAAAATAATTCAACTATATATTGTCTGCTAAAGCAAACTTTAGACTTAAAGCTACAGTAGTTTCAAAAAACAGGAATGAAAAAACGTAGGCCATGCAAACAGTAACCAAAGATAACTGATCAACTATACTAATACAAATTTTTTTCTTAAAAAAAAAGAGGTAACAAGAGACAGAGACATAAATAGTCAAGCCATGACAAATATAAAATAATAAATATTTATGCATCTAAAAACAGAGAACCAAAGCACTTAAAGCAAAAATTGACAAAATTAAAGAAAAAGACAATTCAACAATAACATAGACTTTAGTACCCCACTTTCAATAATGTATAGAGAAATTTGATTTAAATTTAACAAGGAAATAGAAAACTTCATCAACACTACAAACCTGCTAGACCTAATAGTTCTAATCTATAGAATACTCCATCCAACATTAATGTATACACACTCATAAACTCATGTAAAACAGTCTCCAGAATTAGCCATATGTTAGTCTATAAAATAAGTTTCAGCAAATTTAAAAGAACTGAAATTGTGCAAATATGTTCTCTGGCAATAATGAAATTAAACTAGAAGTAAATACAATAAGAAAATTTGGGAAATACACAGATATGTGGCCATTAAACAACACACTCCTGAACGAAAAATTAGTCAAAGAATAAATCACAAGTGATATTAAAAATATTCTGAGATTCAGGGAGGCAGAGCAAGAAGGCAGAATGGAAGATTTCACCAATATTTTTCATCTTCAAGAACCCCAATTCAACAACTATCTACATAAAAAAGCACCTTCATAAGAACCAAAAATCAAGCGAGAACTAACAGTACCTGGCATTAACGTCATATTGCTAATAGATGCACCAAAGACATAGGAGAAACAGTCTTTGTTTTTTGTGAAAGAAAATACTCTAGAGTCTTAAATAAATTTGAAAGGCAGTCTAGACCACAAGGACTGCAATGCCTAGGTGAATCCTGGTGCTGAACTGGGCCCAAAGTCAGAACGCTGAGGAGGCCCGACAGCTACTTAAACATCGGCTGGGGTGACTAAGGGAGTGCTGACATCATTTCTCCTGTAACCCAAGGATTTATTAATACAAGTCGCAGCTCCAAAAGAGAACCCTTTATTCCACTTGAGGAGAAAAGAAGGAAGAGTGGGGAGGACTTTGCCTTGTATCTTAGATACAAGCCCAACCACAGTGGAATAGAATGCCAGTCAGAGTCTGAGGCCCCCTTTCTAGGCCCTTGCCCTGAACATTTCTAGACACAGCACAGGACCGAAGGGAACCTGCTGCCTTGAAGGGAAGGACCCCATCTTAGCAGGCTTCATCACCTGGTAACTGAAGAGCCCTTGGGGCCTAAATGACCAGCAGTAATACCCAGGTGGTACATTGAAAGCCTTCGGTGAGACTCTGAGACTTGCTGGCTCAGATATTTCTGGTTAAGAAAGGTGGAGTGAAACATAAAGGATATGTTTGCATTGCATCTTAGGCACCAGCTCAGTCATAGGGGGCTAGAGCACCATGTGGGCTCTTGAGGTCCCTGATTCCATGTGTTGGCTCTTGGAAAGCATTTCTGAACCTGCCATGGATCAGAAGGGAGCCCACAGCCCTGAAGGGTGAGTCCCAGGCCAGGCAGCATTTACCACAAGATGACTGAAGAGCCCTTGGCCATCAAGGGAACATTGGCAGTAGTCTGGCAGAACTTCCCATGGGACTGTGGTGGGGGTGCCCTGACGGGAAGGACACAGGTCTGGATGGCTTTGCCACCTGCTGATTGTAGAGCTCCAGGACCTTGAGCAAACATATGTGGTAACCAGGCAGTGATTACAGAAACCCTTGGGCAAGACTCCGTGCTGTACTGACAGCAGGCCTGACCCAGTGCAGTTCTTCTGGTGGTAGCTACAGCAGTGCTTGTTGCACTCCACTCCCACATTTAGGTGGCTCATAACAGAGAGAGAGACTCCATTTGTTTGGGAGAAAGTAAGAGAGGAGAACAAGTGTGTCTATTTGGTAATCCAGAGAATTCTTCCAGACATAGCCCAAGATCATGAAGGGGGTAGCTCTACAAGTCTGCAAGACCAACAGCATTACTGGACTTGGGGTGCCCCATAAGGCCAACAGAGCTTAGACCATAACACCCAAGTCCTTTCAAAAATCTGGAAAGCCTTCCTAAGAAGGAAGGATATTGAAAAGCATTCTTTTCAGGACTATGATAAATACCTAACTCCTAAAGACTACAATAAATACCTAACTCTTAAATGCTTAGACCCCAAAGAACATCTACTAGCATCAATACCATCCAGGAAACTCTGACTTTGCCAAATGAACTATACAAGGCATGAGGGACCAATTCTGGAAAAACAGAGATATGTGACCTTTCAGAAACAGAATTCAAAATAGCTGTGTTGAGAAAACTCAGAGTCATTCATAACACAGAGAAAATTTATCTTATGCGGTCAGATAGATTTAACAAAGAGATTGAATTAATTTTTTAAAATTCAAGCAGAATTCTGGAGATGGAAAATGCAACTGGCATACTGAAAGATGCATCAGAATCTTTTAATAGCAGAATTAATTGAGCAGAAGAAAGAAGAAGTGAGCTTGAAGACAGGCCATTTGAAAATACATGGTCAGAGGACGTAAAAAGAAAAAGGAATAACGAGACAATTAAGCATGCCTACAGAATCTAGAAAACAGTCTAAAAAAGAAAATCTAAGAGTTATTGGCTTTAAAGAAAAGATAAAGAAAGAGATAGGGGTAGAAAGTTTATTCAAAATGATTATATCAGAGAAATTTTCAAACCTAGAGAAATATGTCAATGTCCAAGTGCAGGAAGGTTATGAAGCATCAAGCAGATTTAACCCAAAGAAGACAACCTCAAGGCATTTAATAATTAAACTCTCAAAAGTCAAGAGTAAAGTAAAGAGTAAAAGCATCTAGAGCAAAGTAACAAATATACAATGGAGTTCCAACACATCTGGCAGCAGACTTTTCAGTATAAACCTTATAGGCCATGAAAGAGTGACATGACATATTAAGGTGCTGAAGGGAAAAAAAAACAAAAACCTTTCACCGTACACTAATATGTCTGATGAAAATATCCTTCCAATATGAAAGAGAAATAAAGGCATTCATTCCCAAACAAGCAAAACTCTACCAAACATTTATAGAAGAGCTGATACTATTCATACTCAAACTGTTTCCAAAAAATGAAGGAGAAGAAAATACTTCCAAACTCATCCTACAAGGCCAGATATAACCCTGATTAAAAAAAAAAAAAAAAACAGACATAGACACATCACAAAAAGAAAACTAAAGGTCAATATCTCTAATGATGATTGATGTAAACATCCTCAATAAAATACTAGCAAATTGAATTTAACAATATAATAAAAAGATTATTCATCATGACCAAATGGGATTTATCCCAGAGATGCAAGGATGGTTTAACATACACAAATCAATCAATGTGATAACTCATATCTACAGAATGAATGACAAAAGCTATTTGATTGTATCAATTGATGTTGAAAAGCATTTGATAACATTCAATATCTTTTCATGATTTAAAAATACCCTTAAAACAATGGATATAGAAGGAAATACATCAACATACTAAAAGTCATATAGGACAGACCCATAGCTAGTATCATACAAAATGTGGAAAAACTGAAATGCTGTCCTCTAAGATCTGGAGAATGACAAGGATGCCCACTTTTACCATAGTTATTCCACATAGTATTAGAAGTTCTAGCTAGAGCAATGACACAGGTGGAAGAACTAAAGGACATCCAACTGGAAAGAAAGAAGTCAAATTATCCTTGTTTGCAGATGATATGATTTTACATTTAGAAAAACCTATAAATACCTCCCAAAAATTTAGAACTGAAAAACAAATTAATTACAATGGTGGGATAAAAATTAACATGCAAAAATTAGTAGCATCTGTATATGTCAACAGGAAACAATTTGAAAAAGAAATCAAGAAAGTCATCCTGTTTACCATAGCCACAATAAAATTAAATATATAAGTATATAGGAATTTACTTAACCAAAAAAGTGAAAGATCTCTACAATAAAAATTGTAAAACACTGATGAAAGTGATTGAAGAGGATGCCAAAAATAGAAAGACATTCCATATTCATAAATTGGAATAATTAATATTGCTAAAATATCCATACTATCCAAAGATATCTATGGATTTAATATAATCCCTATCAACACACAAATGACATTGGTCACAGAAATAGAAAAAAAATCCTAAAATTGATATGGAACCACAAAAGACCCAGAATAGCCAAAACTATCTAAAGCAAAAAGAGTAAAACAGGAGAAATAACATTATCTGACTTCAAATTATACTACAGAATTATAGTAATAAAAACAGCATGGTACTGGCATAAAAACAGACATATACATCAATGGAACAGAACAGAAAACCCAAAAATGAATTCACACATCTTCAGTGAACTCATTTTTGAGAAAGGTGCCAAGAACATACAATGGGGAAAAGATAGCCTCTTTAATAAACGGTTCTGGGAAAACTAGACTTCCATATGCAGAAGAATGAAACTAGACCCCTATCTCTTGTCATACACAAAAATCAAATCAAAGTAATTTAAAGACTTAAGTCTAAGACCTCAAACTATGAAACGACTACAAAAAAATTAGAAACACTTTCCAAGACATCATTTCAGGCAAATCTTGAGTAATACCCCACAAGCACAGGCAACCAAATCAAACATGGACAAACAGAATCACATCAAGATAAAAAGCTTCTGCACGGCAATGAAAACAATCAACAAAGTGAACAAACAACCCACAGAATGGGAGAAAATATTTGAAAACTACCTACCTGACAAGGGATTAATAACCAGAATACATAATTCTGGAAAAAATCTAATAATCATATTGAAAAATGGGCAAAAGATTTGAATAGACGTTTCTCAGAAGAAGACGTACAAATGACAAATAGAAACATGAAAATGTGTTCAAAAGCATTGATGATCAGAGAAATGCATATAAAAACTAAAATGAGATATCATCTCACTCCAGTTACAATGTCTTTTATCCAAAAGACAGGCAATACCAAATGCTGGTGAGGATGTGGAGAAAAGGGACCCCCTCATAGCCTGTTGTTGGGACCATAAACTAGTACAACCACTGTGGAAAACAGTTTGGAGATTCTCAAAAAACTAAAAACAGCTACTATATGATCCAGCAATCCAACTGGTATGTTTATACCCAAAAGAAATCAGTATATCAAAGAGATATCTGCACTCCCATGTTTATTGTAACACTATTCACAACAGCCAAAAGTTGGGTCCAACCTAAGTGGCCTAAGGTTGGATGGATGAAGAAAATATGGTACTTATAACACAGTGGAGTACTATACATTCATTAAAAAAATAAGATCTTGTCATTTGCAACAAGCTAGATGGAATTAGAGGTCATTATGTTAAGTGAAATCAGTCAGGCACAGAAAGACAAATATCACAAGTTCTCACTTACTGTGGGATCTAAACATCAAAACAATTGAACTCATGAAGACAGAGAGTAGAATGATTATAACCAGAGGCTGGGAAGGGTAGTAGGGGGTGGGGTGAGGTGGAAATGGTTAATGGGTACCCCTAAAAAAACAGAAAGAACATACAAGACCTAGTATTTGATAGCACAACAGAGTGACTATAGTCGATAAGAGTTTAATTGTACATGTAAAAATAATTAAAACAGTATAATTGAATTTCTTGTAGCACAAAGAATAAATTCTTGAGGGGATGGATACCCCATTTTTATGACATGATTATTATGCATTGTATGCCTCTATCTCATGTACCTCATAAATATATACATCTACCATGTACCTACTAAAATTAAAAATAAAAAATAGTAAAAAAAATGGTTGCTAAAACAATATTTTGAGATGAATGAAAGCAAATACACAACATAAAGAAATTATTTGGTGTGGTTAAAGCAAGGCTGAAAGAAATTTAGAGCTTTCTATTTTCTTTTTAAAGAAAGATTTTAAATCAATAACCTAATACTCTACCTACAAAACCTTTCGAGTTTTTTTCTAGATAAGAGAAAACTAAATTTAAAGCAAGTAGAAGAACTAGTGAAAATTAGAGTAGGAGTTAATACAACAGAAAATAGAAAGATAGTATAGAGAAAACAAATAAAAATAAAAGTTGGTTCTGTGAAACTATTTTTAAATCATTAACTTTTAACTAGTCTGAAAAAGAAAACAAACAGAAAAGTCAGTTTTTAAACAGGAGTGGAAAATAGGAAATTATTTCCAAACTTATGAAATAAAATGGAGTATAAGTGAATAAAATGAACATTTTTGTACCAGCAAAGTAGATAACTTACATGAAATGCAAAAAATTCTGGAAAGACTTAAACCACTGAAACTAAATTAAGGGGAAATAAAAAAAGTCTGAATAGACTTATGAGAAGTAGAGCAATTTAAATAGTAATAAAAAATAATTTAAAATAAAAACTTTCCACAATAAAAACCCATGAACAGATGGCTTCACTTGTGAATTCCACCAAACATTTGAAGAAGAATTAACACCGATATTTTACAAACTCTTCCAAAACGAGAAAGGAGGGAGGCACTTTTCAACTATGAGACCAGTTTTACCCTAACACCAAAAACAGAAAAGGACATCACAAGAAAATAACACCACGGAATAACATTCATTATGATCATAGATGCTGAAATCAATAAAATGCTAGCCAAGGGAGTTCAGCAACATTGAAGAAGTTACATATTATAAGCAAATGGGTACATTGAATGTGTCCATTGAATCACCCTTGCATTATTCCTTAAACGCAAGGGTGAGGCAATGCGGACAAATATATTAGTATAATATATTAATAATATAAACTTCGCCGGGCACAGTGGCTCACACCTGTAATCCCAGCATTCTGAGAGGCTGAGACAGGCGGATCACGAGGCCAGGAGATCGAGACCATCCTAGTTAACACGGTGAAACCCCATCTCTACTAAAAAAAATACAAAAAAAAAAAAAAAAATTTCGCCAGGTGTGGTGGCCCATGCCTGTAGTCCCAGCTACTTGGGGGGCTGAGGCAGGAAAATGGCGTGAACCCGCGAGGTGGAGCTTACAGTGAGCCAAGATCGCGCCACTGCACTCCAGTCTGGGCGACAGAGCGAGACTCGTCTCAAAACAAAACAAAACAAAAAACCACACACACAAAAAACAGAAAGCTTACCTCCTCACAACAGGAAAAAAAATAAAAAGTTTAAAGACGTTCACACTTGCCACTTCTATTTAACATTGTAGTGGGAGACTACATTCAGTAAAAAATAGGTGCAAAAATAAAAAAATCCAGATTTTGAAAAGCAAAAAGTAAAACTACCTCTATTTAAAAATGACATGATCCTGTATGTAGAAAATTCTAAGGAATAAAATACAAAAATTATTTCAGCAAGGTTGCAGGACAAAATATCAAGATAAAAATAAACTATTTCTATAACCAGCAATAAACAAACTGATAATGAAATTAAGAAAATAGCATCAAAAAGAATAAAATACCTTGAAATGAACTTGTTGACACACATGAAAGACTTATATTACACAATGAAAACTTGAAAACATCATTTAATGAAAACAAAGATGATATTATTAAAAGGAAAAACCATGTTCATGGTCTAGACTTAATTTTGTTTAGAAAGTGTTAAAAATTAATCTACAGATTCACTGTAAACCCTCTTAAAATCTCAACTTTTTTCCAGAAATTGATAAATTGATCTTAAAATTCATATGGAAATGCAATGAAGCAAGAGTAGCCTAAATAATCTTGAATAAATGAAATAAATAAATCTTGGAGGAGTTACAGTTTTAAACTTTAAATCCTACTGCAAAGCTACAGTGGTGGTACTAACATAAAGATAGATATGTAAATCATGCAGAAGATTGAGAGTTCAGAAATAAATCTTTATATTTGCATTCAATTGATTTTTCAAAAGGATGTCAAGACAATTCAAAATGAAAAGAACATTCTTTTTCAATAAATAGTGCTAGAAAACCTGGCTATTTACATGGAAAAAAATTAAACTGGACCATTACCTCACACTATACACAAAAACTCACTGAAAATGTATCACTTATATAAACATAAAAACTAAAATTATAAAACTCTTAAAAATATAGGCATAAAATGTCATGACCTTAAAATAAGTTTTTTACATATGATACCAAAACACAAGCTTTGTACAAAAAAAGGATAAACTAAATTTTATCAAAATTTAAAATATTAATGCTTCAAAGGACATCATCAAGAAAGTATAAAGACAACTCAAAGAATGGGAGAGAATATTTGAAAAGCAAAAACCAAAAAAACCCCAAGAATTCTCATTTAAGCACAATGAGATGCCACTGCACACCTATTAGAATGGCCAAAACCAAAACTACTGGTAATACCAAATGTTGGAGAGGATGTGGAGCAAGATACACTTCCATTAATTACTGGTAAGAACAAAATTTTGAAAAAGCCATTTTCCAAACATCACTTTGAAACAGCCCTTTGGAAAGCAATTTGGCAGTTTCTTACAAAACTAAACATAGTCTTACCATATAATCTGACAATCTCATCCCTTCAAATTTACCCAAAGAAGTTGAAAACTTATGTACACACAAAAATCTACACATAGATGCTTATAGTAGCTTTATTAATATTTGCAAAAACTGGAACCAACTAAGATGCCCTTCAGTAGGTGAAGAGATTAATCAACTGTGGTACTTCTGGACAATGAAATATTGTTCAGCACTAAAAACAAATGAGCTATTCATGAAGGATGAAAAGACATGAAGGAAACTTAAAATGTATATTAAGTAAAATGAGTCAATCTTAAAAGGCTGCATACTGCATGATTCTAACTATGTGACATTCTAGAAAGGCAAAACGAGGGAGACAAAAAAAGAAAAACAGTGGTTGTCAGGGGTTGAGGAGGACGTAGGAATGAATAGGCAGACACAGAGGATTTTTAGAATGGTGAAACTGGTTGGTAGGATGCTAGAATGGTGGATAAATATGATTATACATTTGTCTAAACTCAAAGAATTTTTCAGGTAGCCTGTAATTATTGAGGTATGACATCAAGAATGAACCCTAATTTATAGTATGGACTTGGGATAATTATGATATGTCAATGTAGGTTCATCAGTTTTAACAAATGTACCACTCTGATGAGGAATATTCATAATGGAGGAGGCTATGCAAGCGTGAGGGCAGGGAGTATATAGGAAATCCCTGTATCTTTTACTCAATATTCCTATGAACCTAAAATTGCTGTAAAAAATAAAGTTAAAGTGTATTTGAAAATAATAATATAAAAGACATAAATGTTCATAACAGTATTATTAATAATTGGCCTAAGGTGGATATCCCAAATGTCCTTCAAATGACAAATGAATAAGCAAAATGTGGTACATTCATACAATGAAATGTTATTCAGAAATAAAAAGAATGAGTTACTAATACAACCTATGACATGGAAAAACCTTGAAAGAAAGTGAAAGAAATTAGGTACAAAAGATCACAAATTGTATTATTTAAATTATATGGAATATCCAGAATAGCCAAATCCATATAACTAGAATGTAGATCAGTAATTTCTAATGACTGAGTGGGGAATGCAGAATGGAAAATGATGGCTAATAAGTACACGGTTTCTTTTTGGGATGGTGAAATTTTGTTTGAATTAAATAGTGGTGGTGGTTACACAACTCTTGAATATCTGAAATCACTGAAGTTCACACTTTAAAAGAGTGAATTTTATGGTATGTAAATTACATCTCATTTTTAAAAATCTAAGAAGGGGAAAAAATGAAGAAAAAAAAGATTCATCCTTTAAGTAAGTCTTACTCAAGCTTTGTCTCCTCCAGTAAACCAACCCTTATCTTGCCCATATGACATGCCTTCTCCAAGCCCATTTGGACAGGAGTTGATTATCTCAACACAAAGGTTTATGGTATAGCTTGATCAGAAGTAATACAATTGATCATCTCATGAGATTTTTTTCTAAACCTTTTATTCATTTACTTTAAGTCAAATATTGGTTGGATACATTAGGTATTCTTACATGTCCTTAAGTTGGGGACAAGTAGCCCTGACAATCTTATCACAATGTCACGTAATTTGCTCACTGTCCTTCAAAATGCTGCCATGCTTTTTAATCCTACTGATACTTCAGTGGGTATAAGATTCTGGGGAAGTTTCTATCACCATCTTATGATACTATAGGCATATATTCAAGGATTAATGATTAGAAACAGATATATGGTAGCTAATATTTTTCTCAAAGAAAGCACCTCTCAAATTTGACACTATTGTCAAATTATTCCACTTTGTTTTTAAGACTCAATAATTACAGACTAGCTGAAAAATTTTCAATGAGAGTTCTACTACCAAGAAGACATACGGGTGAATCACATCTACTTTCTGCCATGAAATGTTTAGTGGAGACCAAACTCTTTCCAAAGGGTCAGCTGCAGGACAAAATACAGAAAGACAAACTATGGATGTGTTTGACCACTACTCTGTGCCCTTTTTGCTCAGTCACATTTCTCTTAAATTTCCTTTTAAATAATGTAGGATACATTATCAGTTTTCTGATTATCTCTGTAATGAATAATTTCCCATCAATCAATATTTTATGAATTCCTTGTATGCCATCATATTCAATCAGGTTCTGTATCTTATAAATACAGCTCCCATAATACTTCTCATGCCTGTCTTCTTTATTCCATTTATACATCCTACTTTCTGAGTTTAGTTTCTTTTACTCTTTGACCTTATTTTTTGGAAGCACGGAATTTCGAGTCACAAAGGTTTGTATTCTGGCTCTACAATCACTAGGTGTGTGACTTTAAGGAAAACACTTTATTTACTATCACTGCCAGGAATCTTCCTAAAACATCACAGCCCATCACTGTCATCATCAGGAAACTCATATAACTATTTTTTACTCTTTAAGGAACACATCATCCAAATATTGTACATACTAATATAAATCAGATAAAACTGTGGAAGCTGTAGAAATCATTTTGCAAACCTGTTGTAAGCAATTCGACACTCTAAGAAAATCCTAAGTGAAATAATGCAACCCTGTCATATGTATAGATGAAAAATTGCATATGAGAATATAATAATTTCATCATTTCAGCCATGCACATATAGTTTTATATAGGTAATATACAAACATTATCAAAATATCAAGTGTCAAAATAAAACAATGAAATTATATTGGATCAAATCAAATTAAACATTTAATTTTAGGAAAAAATATTCCGTAGTATGTAAGACTAAACTGCTAATATTTAATCTAATAAAATAGCTTTCCCAATCGTTTTACCATGCTTTATTTAAAAAAAAAGGATAGACACTTTATTTCTTCCCTTTCCATATTTTCCTCACTGGTATAAAACAAAATTCTCTATGTTATATACCCTGTTTCATTACCATTGTGATTTTGCTGGGCTTTTAAAAACTCTCACTATATGGTTTTGAGATCTTAATATCAGATACTGTAAAACTCATCTCTCTGGATTTTGTATTTAGTCACATATATAAAATATTATTATACTTTATCCAGAGTAGCTGGAGAAAGGATCTTCTGATGGTTTCTGTCTGCCTTTGAAAGGAAGTCTTAGATGCCACTTTAAATTAAGAGTTGAGGTAGATGTTTTATTATGCTCATTTCACGGATAATAAAACTAAGGCTCTGAGAGAATCAGTGACTTTTCCAGGACCAGACAATGAATCAGTATGAAGGAAATTTGAATTTATTCTTCAGATCTAATGTGATGTACAGCATACTAGGAGCTTTTGCATGTTAATCAGTTCACATTTTAAAACCATATTTAAACAGGTAGAAAGATAATCAAGGATAAATATAATGAGGACTTGTAAAATAAAAATAATTACAGCATTAATACTAATTTTTCAAAATGAAGTGAAGTCACAAAATTGTTAGTTAAACATAAATCCATCTTTTTGTTATTTTCAGCACAAAAGAAGATCAAGGAAAATAATAGTTCTTCAGCTTGGGGCATAGCAGTGATGATTTTCTTATTTTATTTATGTTCAAGCTTTTTTCAAAGAGGGATTAAAGCTACTAAATGATGAATGGAATAGAAAACCAGAACACTTTAACTCATCTCTTGCTTTTGTCTTATTTGTCAAGTGAAATGACCACTGGACTAAAATAGTAGTGCAAACACTAATATAGGAGAAAGTGCCCCAAGATCATGCTCAAGATTGGTCAGGAGATGTAAGGTGAGTAACTAACTGTTTCAAGTCCCTCAGCTGACAAATTTGATGCTAGAACGAAAGACCTAGTAAGCAAGATTTCTTATGGCTGTTGATGATTATTGATTGTTATTGAGAATAGGATAAAAAACTCTGAAAATTGGTAAACAAAATCTTGATTTTTCACAGTGTATACTAAAAATAAAGTAAATAAACTGGGGATTGTATCATTTAATGTAGATCCTGGAAAATATTCTAGAATCAAGAACTACTAGGCATAAGCTGGGTTGATATGAATGCATACTATCACATGAACCCATTCATTTCCTTGGGAAATAGATTGGTAGATATAAAAAATCTAACTGTGGTAGTCATCCTTATCAGAAAGGCATTTGATCATATTTCTTATGAGATACTTGTAGCTACAAGAAAATTAAAGGTGAAATGTAACAGCAATTTATTGAATCAGAAATCAATTGGGTGACTTTACCTAAATGTGAATAGAATTGTGATCAACTGGCTAGGTGACTTCTCATGGTTTTCTCAAGATTCTATATAAAGATTGTTCTGCCTAATCTATTTTTATAGCTCTTTGGTAACAACAGAGAGGTCATTTATCTAAGTGACAGGTGGCAAACAGCAAATTTGATATATAAACTGATATATGACTTGAATAGTGAATTTGAAATGGTGATGGACTCAAAACCATGCAGTATAAATATACCATCCAAGTAAATAAATGTGATGTCATAACTTAAGTCCTAAAAATAGAGGTAGGGCAGTTACAACTCAGACAGTATTAATTTTTTTTTCTAACAGTCATAGATGAATGGAAAATATTACCATTGTAAGAGAATAAAGGAATAAGACATTTGAATAAAAGTAGAAGATATGCATCTTCTCCTTTATGAAGAATATAAGTATTCTGCTTGCAACATATATATTTTGAAATAATCAACAGCAGGCAACACACAGGTGACAAGGATTGTGTTAACAACTATGTAATCCAAAGATTTCAGGAAGGAATAAAATAAAGCATAGAAATTCAAGAACTTTAAGAGAGGAACAATGAATGTACAAGTATAAGGACTGCATTTCAAATGAGTTAGGGACCAAACAAGAATATTCCTCTTGTCTTAAGACATCACAATAAAATGAAATATGGTTAATGCCTAAAAACATATCAACTTGAGGAAAGAAAGAGGGAAAGAAATAAAGAAAGAAAGGAAAAAGAAAAAGAAAAAGGAAGAAGAAGAGGAAGAGAGAAAGAAAGAAAGAAAGAAAGAAAAAGAAAGAAAGAAAGAAAGAAAGAAAGAAAGAAAGAAAGAAAGAAAGAAAGAAAGAAAGAAAGAAAGAAAGAAAGAAAGGGAAGGAAGGAAGGAAAAGAAAGGAAAGAAGGAAGGAAGGAAGGAAAGAAGGAAGGAAGGAAGGGAAGAAAGAAAGAAAGAAAGAAAGAAAGAAAGAAAGAAAGAAAGAAAGAAAGAAAGAAAGAAAGAAAGAAAGAAAGAAAGAAAGAAAGAAAGAAAGAAAAAGAAAGGAAGGAAGAAAGGAAGGGAAATAAAGAAAAACAAGAAATCACCTACTAGTTGGCTTGGAGCTATAATATTTCAGGTATCATGAAATGTTTTATACACATTTTTATTTTGTTATTTATTCCTCAAAGCTCATCCATTTTTATTAAGAAATTAAAAGAAAAATGTAAAAAGGTTGTGTTAGCTTCTCAAGGGCATATGACTTGTAAGTAGCAGAGTTGATCTTGGAATTCTGGTTGTATCAGGTCCCTCTGTGGATTACTATGAGCTAGAACCAGTTCATATTACTCTTTACAGTCAAAATATCCAACATTCTCCCCCCACCAAGCCATATACTGAGGATCAAAGATATGGAATTGATCACAGAAGTTTGGCAAGCATTGCCTTTTTACCTCAATTTGGCACCTACAACCTATAAGAAAGTTGCCTAGTCATGTGATTGAAATTGAGCTTAAAGACAAAAGAGACGCATACTGTTCTGAAGAGAAGAGTTAAGTTCAATAATTTACACACATAGTATTTTTACACTCATTGGCTTTCTCTCCCTGCAATCATGGGAGACAGGTTGTCATCTTCTATATAAAGGAATCACAACTATGTTATTTCCCATAGATTCAACTAGATATAGAATTGTGACCACTACTTAATTCATTTGAAAATCAGTTACATGCCTTTTCACTTGTATACAGGACAATTTTATACATTTATTAATAATATATGTTTAGTATATTTATGAATTACATTATAATGTACACAAAAGAAACAGAAAAAATAAAACTACAAATGAAGCACAGTTTTGACACAATAAGATTAAACTTGTTCTCAACATAATTGCCCCTGAGAGAGAGAGAGAGAGAGAGAGAGAGAGATTTTTTTTTTTCTTTTGGAGATAGAGTTTTACTCCCATCACCCAAGCTGAAGTGCCACGGAATGATTTTGGCTCACTGCAACCTCTACCTCCCAGGCTCAAGTGATTCTCCTGCCTCAGCCCGCCAAGTAACTGGGACTGCAGGTGTGCTCCACTAGGCCCAGCTATTTTGTTTGTTCGTTCGTTTGTTTTTGGTAGAGACAGGGTTTCACCACATAGCCCACACTGATCTCAAACTCCTAGGCTCAAAGGATCAGCCCACTTCGGCCTCCCAAAATTCTGGGACTACAAGTGTGAGCCACCATGACTGGCCTGCACTTGATATATTTCAAAATGGTTTTCTAGTTTATTTGAAATAGGATGTTCTGAATGTTTTCCTAAATTGCTTTTGTCATCCTGATATCCTTTCTTCAAATTCTGTGGTTTTTATGAGCACACGATGGTTGTCAAATGTTACCTATTTTAGGCATATGGCATATCATTGAGGTCGAAGTTTACTGAGTTCAATACTGGGTCAATTTTTGAGTATTATTATCTTATCATCACAAATACCAATTGAAGAACAAAGAACAGATACTCCAAAGGTCTAAATAATGAATTGAGTAGAAGAACGCTTTGGAATCCAAATCATAACTTCCTTGGTACAGTATCACAATACTAATTGTTACATGTGTGTCATGTTAAGGAGAAAAAAAATTCTAACAAATAAAGTATATTAACTGTCAATGTAGTGTTTGTATCAACTGCCGTAAGAAATAGTTAATTTTACTTAAAGCAAGCAGTGAATTTTGCTAAAAATCAAAGATAATTATCTATGATGAAAATAGGAATAATGATGTTAAAAAACAAAGCTCATTTCCGCCAAAGTGGTGTTCAGCTCGTTCAGCCAGAAGTTAATTTTATAGAAATATATATTTCTGAGTAGTTTATAAATTATATATGAAAACATACCTGGAAAGGGATATGATGTTGAAATCATAATATTCAAAACAATTATCCACCATGGCAATCTAATAATTGATTCTAGAGACAAGAAATACAGACCTCTATACTTGCAATAATTTCTTACTCTGCTTTATTCCACCTTTCTTGTACTTCTCTATTGCCTCTGAAAAGACTAAAGAGATCAAATATTACACAAAAAATATAAAGTAGATAATAATACCACTCCTGCTTTTCAGATAAATTAAATAGAAATATTAAGCAACTTGGCCTATTGTTGTATTTTGAGTAATATCAGTGCCCCATATTGAAATCTGATGAAGTAATTCTAAAGGTTGACCAGTTTTTGGTTTGTAAAAGAAAAAAACATAAATTCTAAAAAATCTGAAACAAATAAAAGTGTCCTGTGCCTAGAAGACTCTAATAGTGAAAATTAGGTTGACTCACAGAAAGAGTAAGATGGTCTCAGAATTTTGTATGCGACGAAAAAACTATTGTGCATTCATTAGAAAGGAAACAAGCTTCCAAGAGTGAAATTGGATCAACTTTTAATATAGCACATACACTCACACATGAGTACAAGATTTTGATTTTTAAAATAAAATGGAAAACACAAAAGAAAAAAGGGTTGTGTGTGGATGAGGGCTTTCATCTGAAAACCATGCTATCTCCATGAGAGAAAAAGGAAGGAAGATTTATTTGAGAGATGGTTGAGAGTTCTAAAAACGTACTTAAGTCTGCATGAAAGTGCAGGAAAACCACAGACGGTAATCAAAACAGATCATTAGATGAAATATTCCTAGGCTTTACTACTTCAGGAAAAGTGATAACATAATAGGACATTTAAAATGTCTTTGAAGTCATGACTGTTCGAGTTTATACTGCCAATTCATGCTCATTCCATATTATTGTCTGGTGAGACAATATAATGGTAAATCGAACATGATTTGAGATCATGAATAAGAGAGAGAATATGTTTATTCTTAATGTAACCTAAAGACAAGGTCAAGTTCATTGAAGTTTGGACTCTGTTGGTCCTTGTTAAAATTGTCTGGGAACAAGATATTTATAATTCAAAAATTCATTTATAATTATGTTGAGGAATTGAACTTATCATCATTTAAATTTCTGTGAATACAAAAGAGGAGTTAATGAGATTGTGTAAGTGAACTTTCAAAGATATAAGCAGGATTTTGGAAACTTGGATAACTTGTATTCCACGAAGAGAAAGAAATATGGTTGAGAAAATACCTGACAGTTTATCACATGAAGTTTAGAGAAACACCAGAAGTGAATGATAAATTATGAATTTCAATATTCTATCCACTTGGATCCAGCCTATGAATGCCTTTTATTTGGCATCATAGGGAGTAAAGAAAACAGGCCAGTTAGAGGGCTGCTTCAGTATGTTTTTTTTTTAAACTCTTTATTTTTCCTTTTGCTACCGCCTTCTTTTTTAACTTTTAGGTTCAGGGGTACGTGTGCAGGTTTGTTATGTAGGTAAACTTGTATTATAAGGGTTTTTTGTACAGATTATTTCATCACCCAGATATTAAGCCTAGTATCCATTTTTTTTTCTGCTCCTCTCCCTCTTTCCACCCTCCACCCTGAAGTAGGCCCCAGTGTCTGTTGTTCCCTTCTTTGTGTTTGTGAGTTCTCATCATTTAGCTCTCACTGCTGAGTGAGAACATGCAGTATTTGGTTTTCTCTTCCTGTGTTAGTTTGCTAAGAAAAATAGCCTCCATCTCCATCTATGATACTGCAAATGACATGATCTCATTCTTTATTATGGCTGCATAGTATTCCATAGTGTATAGGTACCACATTTTCTTAATCTAATCTGTCACTGATGGACATTTAGGTTGATTCTATGTCTTTGCTACTGTGAATAGCACTGCAAAGAATTTTTGCATGCATGTGTCTTCATGGCAGAATGATTTATATTCCTCTGGGTATATATCCAGTAATCGGATTGCTGGGTCGAATAGTAGCAAGGATTGCTGAAACTGTGTAACAGCTGATACATAAAAATGTTCACTTTTAAGGGTTGGATATTGAGATTTAACTATTGATCATTTAGGTACATAAGACCTTTCAATGATTCCCCATTAATTCAATTCTAAAATCAATTCACTTTCCATGAAAGATGGTTTATAGCATCTAGATGTTTGGGATTTTATAAACTAGCATAAATATAGAAAATATGAATAACTGATCTGGATAATTCCAAGAAACAAAACTGATTACTCCAGGTGATCAAAGTGATAATGGACAAATAGCATCACATTAAGTTAACAAGCTTCTGCACAGCAAGGGAAACAATCAACAAACTGAAAAAGCAACCCACAGAATGGGAGAACATATCTACATTGTATCCATCTGATAAAGAATTAATAATCAGAATGTATAAGGAGTCCAAATAACTCCATAGGAAAAAAAACCTAATAATCTGACTTAAAAATGGGCAAAAGATATGAACAGGCATTTCTCAAAAGGAGACATACAAATGGCAAATGGGTATATGAAAAGGTGCTCAATATCATTGACTGTCAGATAAATGCAAATCAAAACTACAATGAAATCAGAACTACACTTCCATGTTAGTTAAAATGGCTTTTATGCAAAGGACAGGCAATAATGAATGTTGGTAGGAATGTGGGAAAAAAGGAACACTTGCACACTGCTGGTGGGAATGTAAATTAGTAAATCACTATGGAGAACAGTATGGAGGTTTCTCAAAAAACTAAAAATAGAACTACCACATGATCCAGCAATCTCACTACTAGGTATATACTGTTAAAACAAACTAAATATGGCCTGAAAAGGACTCTGTATTTCTATATTTGAGTCCTTGGTGATAAACTGTAACCCAGCTTAATAGACAGACAAAATTGAAAACCTAACTTGGTAGTATGAACCTGTAACAATAGGTAACTCTTGGCCAATCCCAGCAGCCATACTTCAACCTTTCATACACTGCTGTGTGTTCAAAGTATGTTCAAATAAGGCATACACCAAGCTGTAACCAATCCAGCTGTTCTGTACCTCACTTCCAATTTCTGTATGTCATTTCCCTTTTTTTGTCTATAAATCTTCTTCCACTATGTGTCTGCTCTGAGTCTCTGTGAATCTGCTGTGATTCTGGGAGATGCCTGATTTGCAAATCATTCATTGCTCAATTAAACTCCTTTAAATTTAATTTGGCTGAAGCTTTTCTTTTATCAGTACTCCCCCAAAAGGAAATCAGTATATCAAAGAGATATCTGCACTCTCATGTTTATTGCAGCACTATTTACAATAGCCAAGGTTTGGAAGCAACTTACTTGTCTGTCAACAGATAAATGAATACTGAAAATGTGGTACATACACACTATAGAGTACTATTCAGTCATAAAAAAAAGAATGGAATCTTGTCATTTGCAACAACATGGATGGAACAGGAGGATACTGTGTTAAGTGAAATTAACCAGGCACATAAAGACAAACTTCACATGTTGTCACTTATTTGTAAGAACTAAAACTTAAAGCAATTGAACTCATGGAGATAGAGAGTAGAATGATGATTACCAGAAGCTAGGAAGGGTGGTGGGGGGGGTGGAGGGGTGGGGGGGTGGGGACAGCTAATGAGTACAGAAATACAGTTAGAATGAATTAGACTTAGTATTTGACAGCACAACATGGTGACTAGAGTCAACAATAATTTATTGTACATTTTAAAGTAATTAAAAGAGTATAATTGGAGCATTTGTAACTCAAAGAATTGATAAATGCTTGAGGTGATAGGTACCCCTTTTACCCTTTAAAAAACGTATGCAATTACTTAAGTTTTATAACATAGTTTACTTATAAGTCCAGGAAAGTGAAGCAGCTACTAAGCACTAAATGCCCAGAAGAGCACTTAGAAAGTGTGTTTCTAAAGAATGTATACTTTTTGAAAGAGCAAACATACATGGATATGTAAAATATAAAGTATACCATAATAACAGAATAAGTTTATTTGACAACTACATAAAAAAAAAAACAGAAAGATCCATGTTTGTTCTAAGCAAAGGATAAACTGATCAAAGATAAACAACTTGAGTTTAAAATAGAGAGCCTTGTTTCATCTCTAGCATTATCATAGTGCAATGAAAATTTAATGATCTGGATTCAGAGAATGAAAAATTCAAGGCAATAAATTAAGAAAATATCATAAGCCTGGGACTTGTAGTAGAACTCAGTGATATACCGACGTATTATATTTTTTTAACCACACCCCTTTTCCATTAAGTTAATTTGCCTACTGATGAGAGTGTTGCTTGGAGGTGATTATTAATAATCTTTAAATATTTTCTCTCCAAAGGATGTTTTATATTTTAGGAGAATGACTTAACCTTGGATCTCTTCTTTCCAGAAATATTTCCATTCTATGAGAGACCACATGGAGTGGTGTAAAATGTGTCTATTGAATGTAGAGTCAGATAAGTTGTAGCAGATGCTTGTAATTCTATGTTGCCTCTGCATGCATTTTGAATACTGGTTAGCTTTCTTGTGCCAAAGGCAGGGCTCAGTGACCCTTGACACAATTTCCAGTTCTACCTCACACCCAAAAGACTCAAGATGTGGCCAAAGACACAACTTTAATACATCTCTCTTGCTTAACAGACTGGGCTCCCAGCTTTGCTGCAGCTTCCCTTCAATGGATCATTCTGGCATTTGCTGGGTAAAGTGACCCACAGCCTATTCCAAATATATACTGCTAGTTGCTAGGCTCTACCCTAACCCCTGTTTACACCCCCCTGACCTCCCGTGTATGGCCTCCAGGCATACAGTGTACCCCTCAGGGTCTGTAAGTACTAAAAACTCTTAAACTTTCTCATTGTTTGTGAAACATTAAAGCCTGCCAACCAATCTGAACGCTGAAGTTAAGGGCCTCAAAAGAACCCAATGCAGATGGATCCCCTGCTGATGCTCTTCTTTTTTGGGCCTCCACTGGCTGGAGACAGTAGTTACCAAATGAGTTGATAGAGAAATCAAAGACTTTTGTTTAAAAGATAGGTATGTGTTGGGATTGTGGTTAAAAATGTACTAGTCATTTAAGAGCAAAATTGTTAACATATTTGAGATTGATAGGTTCTTGATTTGTGAAAAGATGATAATTACATATAGTTTGTAAATCTGTAGTACAGATAAAAAGACAGAATAATGTGAACAGCTTAATAAGGTGGCCTTCAAGTACTAGCAATATATATCCTTATGTTTCTATCAGGAACAACACTTTTCAATTTTTTTAGGAAAAAAAGGATTGTTTTCAAATCTGAATAGTGCATCTTCCACCTCTCAGTTCAGGCAAAGCAGCTCTGCTTTCACTTTTCCCTGAGGAAGAATTTGTAAGTGGCGCATGTCTGAGAAGCATTGATCTTCAGTGTCTTTATACCCTGTGTCGGGGGATGTAGGCAGAATACACTTAATTGTACACATTAACATCTTGCTCTGAAGAGAAATTTAATTTCAACTTCTCTAAGTTTTTGTACTAGTCAGGGTGGGCAAGGTTGTGCTGGAATGGGACACCCAGAGAGTCAGACTAATGGAAAAGCTATTACTCAGTGTCAATGGCTGTCATGGCAGGAGGCAAAAGGGAACTCATGCAAATCTTACACAACGAATTAAGTCTTGTGTCTCAGAAGGGAACCATGTCAATTCCAATTATGATTCTTGGTCTCAGTCAGCCACTAAAAGGCCAGAAAGTACAATCCTGTGTTCCCAGAAGACTGAGGGTCAAAAATATTTATCAATCAGGCACATAATTACCATAGTTATGGCTTAATAAACACATGCACGTGCACGTGCACACACACACACACACACACACACACTGTGTGTGCTAAGAGCACGTATCAGAAAGCTTATTTATAGAGAAATTTATTTTTTCTTTTCAATTACTGAACTGCATACTATCTCAAGTTCCCATTTTGCCTAGTAGGGAAAAAAAGGAATCAATTAATTATAGGTAAACTCAATCACTTCCAGATTGTGTTACTCATTAGAGATTCAAACCGAGCCAAATTAGCATCTTTACCTTCTGTGAGGAAAGACAAAACTTGTAGTATGGAAACATGTGGTATGAGACCATGCAATCACACATTGCCTGGCACTTACTACTTGGTTCCTAAGGCCTAGTTGTTCATTTATCATCCACAAAATTGTTGTCATGCTTCTACCATAGAATGGTATAATATCAGGGAGGCAAGGTCCCTTCCCTGTGCTATAATCAATGAAAGAAAGTAAAAGAGAATTAGCCATGGCCCGGAAAGCAAAATTTAACTGAGGAGACAAGGGAGGAATGCATGAAAAGATAACACACAGTTCACAGCCGGTACCTAAAAAATGACTACCAATCATAGAGAGTGCTGGAAATGTGACACGCAAAGTGGTCCACCAAGCTGGGAGGATTTTAGTGGAGGTAAGGAAAAAACTAGATCTTAGTCTACAATGACCAGTAAATTATAACATGCCCATTTATATTAGATTCAATTTTTAATGAAATCTATAATTAATTGTTTACCAATGTTGGGTACTTATGTTAAGCACCTTATGTGCACTGTTTCTTATAATTCTCATAATAATTTTATGAGGTTGGAAAGAATTTTATGCTCATTTGAAAGATATGAGTCACTTAAAGTAGTTTAGTAATGAGCTGGTTAGCAAGTGTCAAAGACAGGGTTAATGTTCAGATCTTTTATACTCCAACAACTACACTATTCTTTATTTGCTATGTTCAACATATTTTGTCTCAGTTTGCAAATATGACAAACTTACACAATCAAATTAATCATAGCATTTATAAGTGGATTATGACTGGGGGCACTTACCAGACCGCATTGTGCCTTGAGTTTGAGTTCTGACTTCATCCGATAATAGCTGTATGAACACAGCAGGTCATTAATGTAGTGTGTATGTGTCTGTTTTCTCATCTATATAACTGAGATAAAATAATTGCCCTGCTAGGCCGGGCGCGGTGGCTCAAGCCTGTAATCCCAGCACTTTGGGAGGCCGAGACGGGCGGATCATGAGGTCAGGAGATCGAGACCATCCTGGATAACCCAGTGAAACCCCGTCTCTACTAAAAAATACAAAAAAAAAAATTAGCCGGGCGAGGTGGCAGGCGCCTGTAGTCCCAGCTACGCGGGAGGCTGAGGCAGGAGAATGGCGTGAACCCAGGAGGCGGAGCTTGCAGTGAGCTGAGATCCGGCCACTGTACTCCAGCCTGGGCGACAGAGCCAGACTCCGTCTCAAAAAAAAAAAAAAATTGCTCTGCTAATCTTACAAGTTTTTTGATGATCAAAATAGCTACTCTACAGAGGACACATTAAAAAATTTTAAAAATATATAATATATATGTTCTAATTTTTAATATATAAAATATACATTATTATCAGAAGGGATTTAGCATTCCACATAGAAAAATGAAATATTAAAACAACAGCATTAGCTTTAAAATGCAATGTTCATGGAATAATTTATGAAGTAATCCATGAACATACCTGGCAAATATGTAAAATGCAAAAAAAAAAAAAAAAAAAAAAAGAAGTCTTTTTAAATTAGTCTGGTAATGTGAGAGTATAATAAAGCAAAATATAATTTCCAGAAGAAAAATTTCAAAGAAAAATGCAGCTTCAAATAGCCAGAGAGAGAAAACAAATCTCAATGTCTCCACCTCCCCTGCCCTCACTTTTCATTGTTAGGGTGCCCAGTGCTCCATAGTTTCCAGTGCAGTTTTTTAAAAGCTGGCTAAATCTTCCATTTTATTAATGCAATGACTAATTCGCCAAGTTTGCCTCTATTTCCTGAAATGAAACAATGATGACAACTTTCCAACTAGCGTATGAGTAAATGTTTGGGTAACCTAAGTCAGTAATGGGCAGGAACTTTCCATTTTAAAGCAATATCTAGAAGGTATTTGTTAAGGACAAAGAAAAACAGAACAAAGCTATAAACCACAGTCAGCTTTAAAATTATATAAGAATGGTTGGGTGCGGTGGCTCACGCCTGTAATCCCAGCACTTTGGGAGGCCAAGGCGGGCAGATCACGAGGTCAGGAGATCGAGACCATTCTGGCTAATATGGTGAAACCCTGTCTCTACTAAAAATACAAAAAATTAGCCGGGCGTGGTAGCGGGCACCTGTAGTCCCAGCTACTCGGGAGGCTGAGGCAGGAGAATAGCATGAACCAAGGAGGCGGAGCTTGCAGTGAGCCGAGACCGCGCCACAGCACTCCAGTCTCGGTGACAGAGCGAGACTCCGTCTCAAAAAAAAAAAAAAAAAAAAATTATATAAGAAAATGTTTAAAAGCTGTACATTAAGAATAATAGACCCCTATGTGATGGCATGGCTTGCCTATATCAAAATATTTCATGTGACCCATAAATACAAACATCTACTATGTACCCACAAAAATTAAAGAGGGAAAAAATGACAGCAAACAAAAAAAGAAAAACAGACACATCCTTTCAAAGGCAGATGGATTTCCTCTATATTAATGGCTTTCTAAGTGAATGCCATAAAATACAAATGCAATGCTAGAAAACTGTAGAAGTGTCAATGTAGGTGATCTACAACAAACAGAAATAAAAAGCCACAAAGTGCTTCTTTTGTGCAGGGAGAAAGCGTGCATGCTACAAGTTTCCATGTGTCTACTTGAGAATTTCCAGATGCAAACGAAAAGAGAGAGATTGCAGACTAATCAGATGAACTCGCTTTATTTTACATTTTGACAGTTGCTATGTATTCTTCCCCCCAAAGTAAGAAACCCTCATCAGTGAGAAGTGGGAGGTTGGAAGAGGAGTGATAGAAAAATCCTAGATAACTGACATCAAGTATTCTAATTTATAGGGTTTCAAACTGTTGCAAGCATTTTTCTCTTTTCAGATAGAGCAGACTGAAGACTGATTTCCATCCAAATTTTGAAAAATAAAGCTGATCCTCCAAGCGGGTGAGAGAAGAGAGAAAATTCTTGTTTTATAAATGAGAAGGCATGTGACAAATGGAACAGTTCTAACCAGAGACTTTTTTTTTTTGCACTATTTTATATTTGGTATTACAATATGGAAGTGTCTTGTCCTTCACATGCAATTAGTGCCGTGGGAAAGTTGCTCTGCAATTTCTACTCACATTCCAGTCTTTGAAGGGACTCAAGACAAATGTGACCCATGTGACTCATTTTACACTACTGAGAGAAATTGACTGTTCAAAATCCATCCTTCGATTTTAAGAGCCATGATTATAAAAAGTCAGACAAAAACAAATATTTGAGAAAGCCTTCCCTAGAAAATGTATCAATAATTGAGAGAAGGAAAAACTCTAAAATCAAATGTCATAATTAAAGTGAATAAAGTACACATTTTAAGCATAATTCATAACTGAATTACAAAAGTAATTGTCATCATATTTTTATTGCTTAATCAATTTCCATACTCAAGTACACTAATTCCCACCTTCTTTTTGGTGTGACTTTTTTTTCCCTTCGAGGCAACTTAGTCTTGATGTTTTTTCAAATGTATTCTATTTATCTCATTTATGTGAGCTCACAAAAACATTATTTGGTCTTTCTGCTCCAACAGATATGAAAGAGAAGGAAAGACCAAACAGAGGACCTTTAACGGGAAAACAGAAATCAAAGCAAATAACCAAGGAAAAAAAATAAGATATTAATGCTTATGATAATTTAAAAAGTAAATAAAATAAGGAAACTAGCAAAAACTCCTCAGCAGAAATTATTCCCAAATTGCTCAATATCAAGGACTTATACACATTATCAAAATTCATTTAGTCAAAGGGTACATGTAAGCCTTTGGGGTGATGGAAGTGTTTTGTATCTTGATGGTGATGGTGATCTTACAGGCATATTAAACAGTCAATATTCATCAAACTGTACACTGGATGCAATCTGTTACACATAAATTACACCTCAATAAACTTGATTACAATAAGAAAGCAAAACACTTGTTTATGATCCCTAGATAAAAGTTAAGTGCACTGAAAATAAATGAACTATGAGTGATAGTAAATATTCACATTTCACAGAAGTCATTGCTTTAAATGTACACTTACACTCCAGTATTTCTCAGTGAGAGGTTTCAAAAATCGTGATATGTAATAAATGTGAGGTATCACAGGCACCATATTCATTTGCAATCACAAGGAAAAGCAGATGTAACAGTTTTTGACTTTTTGTTATTTCATTTCTGTATCAGTCTGTTTTCACACTGCTGATAAAGACATATCCAAGACTGGGAAGAAAAAGAGGTTTAATTGGACTAACAGTTCCACATGGCTGGAGAGGCTTCAGAATCATGGCAGGAGGCGAAAGGCACTTCTTACATGGTGGCAGCAAGAGAAAAATGAGGAAGAAACAAAAGCAGAAACCCCTGATAAGCCCATCAGATCTCGTGAGACGTATTCACTATCACAAGAATAGCACAGGAAAGACCGGTCCCCATGATTCAATTACCTCCCGGTAGGTCCCTCCTACAACACTTGGGAATTCTAGAAAACATAATTCAAGTTGAGATTTCAGTGGGGACGCAGCCAAACCATGTCAATCTACAACTTAGAGTTCCATCCTCTCAGTGCTGGAAAAGTTGGAATGTTTCATATTTTATGATAGGATAAAGTCTACGGATTGGAATATAAGACATTGAAGTGCATTAACCACCAAAAACTGTGAAGGAGGCCAGGCACCACGGCTCACACCTGTAATCCCAGCCTGGGAGGCTGAGGCAGGTAGATCACGAGGTCAGGAGATCGAGACCATCCTGGCTAACACGGTGAAACTCTGTCTCTACTAAAAATACAACAAATTAACCGGGCGTGGTCGCACACACCTGTAGTCCCAGCTACTTGGGAGGCTGAGGAGGCAGGAGAATCGCTTGAACCCAGGAGGCAGAGGCTGCAGTGAGCTGAGATCACGCCACTGCACTCCAGCCTGGGCGACAGAGTGATACTCCATCTCAAAAAACAAAACAAACAAACAAACAAAAAACTGCGAAGGGTCTGAGAGTTCACCCTTCTCGCAAACTAACCAGTTAGCCAGACAAAAGTTTCATGAATGCTGGTAGAAGACACAAGACTCCTGGGTCACAGAAAAATAACAGTTTAGTGCTCATGACAGTAGCAGTAGCCAAAGTATTAGCATTTTTTTGTACCAGTTAACCAGGCCTCCATTTTTGCAAGGTGATGCAAAGAGAACCAGATGGTACCTTCAGTGATTGTGCTATAGAAGAGGAATCTTGAATTCAGGGAACCCGAATCCTTTATAATGGGCAGTGAGCATGCCTGGCCTTTGCTCCAGACAGAGACACTGTCTCTATGTTCCAAGACTGTTCACAATACCAATATCCCTGAAAAGATAGTTCAGAATGAAGGGCAGTTAGTTGCTCACTCACAAGAGATGCAGAAATACAAAAAGTCTGTGGAGAATTGACCTCTAACAATAACAATTCAATCATTAGGAAAGTACTTCAGGGTACCTTGAATTCTTCAAAGAAAATGTTGGCTAATTTATTAAAAACCTCTGCTTTTCCAGGTCCAAGTTTTACACTAATACATGTATATAAAAGTGTATACATTTTCTCAATTTGAGTCAAAATACCAAAATCTACACAACAACATTTGTATTAATTAACAGAAAACAGATATGGCAAGGAATAGCACACTACATGCATGTGCTGGACCTCCTTGTAAATCACCCCATGTAATCAATGACAATCCAACTGTTACCATCTATTTCAAATGATGAGTTCTTGTCCATGAAATTTATTTCTTATTTATCAAGGTAACAGGAGTAGAAATTAATCAATTTTCAAATCAGCTGCTCATAATCACAAAGTACATTTTATTAATGTGCTAGAAGAACAAATATTGGAAAGTTTTATTTGGCTTCAAACTTGACCCTACTTAGAAATAAGGTGACAGTATACTGCATTTCAAAAAGTATACATTCCTCATTAGCTCAACAGCCCAAGCCAAAATATACATCATCCTAGATTCCACTCGCCTTGTCACTCTTCTCACATGTGGTCAGTTGCCCACTTCTGCCATCTTTGTTTCATCAATAGTTATCATATCTGCTTCCGAGTAAGGCTGTGCCTTTTATTTGTATCAACTGCATCTCCCATTATGCTGATGCATAGTCAGCACGCAATAAAGGTTTGTGAAACGAATAAATCTACTGCTTTATCAACGTCAGAAAACAATGCACATGGGAATGTAAATTGGTACATCCATTATGGAAATCCATATGGAGATTCTTCAAAAAAATTTGAAAAGAACTACCATATGATCCACCAATCGCACCTCTGAGCATACCACATATATCCAATGGAAACGAAATCCATGTGTCAAAGAGGTATCTGCACTCCCATGTTAATTGCAGCATTATTCATAATAGCCAAGAGATGGAATCAGCCTAAATGTCCAAAAATGGAGGGATGGATAAAGGAAATGTGATATATATGCACAATGGAATACTATTCAGCCTTAAAGAAGAAACCCTGTCATTTGTGAAACATGGCTGAACCTGGAGGACATTATGTTAAGTGAAATAAGCCAAGCATAGAAAGACAAATATCACATGTGGAATCTAAAGAAGTTGAACTCACAGAAGCAGAAAGTAGAATGGTGGTTACAAGGGACTGGTGGGGAGAAAGGTGGAGATTGGAGAGATGTTTGTCAAAGTATGCAAAATTTCAACTGGACAGGAGTAGTAAGTCCAAGAGATCTATTGTGCAATATGGCGACTACAGTTAATAACATTGGACAGTATTGTATTCTGGAAAATTTCTAAAAGAGTAGATTTTAAGTGTCCTCACCACAAAAATCATAAGTATGCATATGATAATTAGCTACATTTAGCCATTCCAAATGTATGCATATTTTAAAATATTACATTGTACACAATAAATGTATATAATTTTTGCTTAATATTTTCAAATAAGCTTTCTAAACAGAAAACACCATTCAAAATGAAAAGGAGATTTTAAAACCACAGTGCACAAAGAGAGATATGGAAAAAATTGATTTTCTTGGCAAACATGGATTTTATCTTTCTAACAATTATAGATATTTTCACATAATCGATAATACAAGCATACATTTTGTGTACTGGTAAACACAAACCCCATTCAAAATAGTGACATTTTTTCCTCCATCTCCTGTTAGCAATCCGGTTGTACTTACCTGTTAAACATTAGTTTCCTAGAGAAGAAGATACTATCATTTCAAACTGCAGCAAACAAAATATTCTACGGGACATATAAATCTTGTATAAAATCTGAACTTTGAGCTATGAAATTCTGGTGGCTTTCTCAACCCAGTCACTATGACACTGTGAAATCTAAGACTATACCAGAAATGCTCATTCATTTTAAGGTAAGTATGTTTATTTAAGGCTATTTTGCTTTAAACCAAGTGGTTATCCTCAAAATATACAGCTTCTGTTGGGGAGGATAAAAGGAGAAAAATCAAAGTTTAATCTCCAGTTCTCATGGGAAAAATCTGAAGAGCAGTTGTCCTCCTTTAAAAAAAAGTTAATAAAAAATGTTTTCATGAAAAGATAAGATCCTGGCATGTTAAGACAATTTAACCATTTTAATCTGATGCAATCATTTTCTCTAAAATAGATACTGTGTTTGCTATCCAATGGGCAGTGGTTTGGGAGAGCATTTCTGAAAGATCCTTTGGTTAGTAGCTAGGACAGAATTTACCTCAGGAACAACAATATCCACACACAGTGACCATTCCCACTATTCTTTTGACTACACAGCTTACACTAAGGTAATAAAAACACCAGCTATGTTTTCAGGATGCAGTCAAGACCCCATCCAAAAAGAAAATAAAACTTACATTTTAAATTAACTTAAATGGTATGCATTAGAAGAGAGTGATTTTGCAATTGCTGGATCAATCAATCACAGTCACTTGACTGTGACTTGAGAGGAGGTTTCTAGAAGAAATTCAAAGTTTGGATGAATGCCTGAGGGTAGTCTCTTCTTACCTTAATCCACATGTTTCTAACCCATAATTATCTCAAAGTTATCGCGCACACACACACCCCCCACACACTTTCTTGACTTCACTGAAACCCACTGTCACCTAAGGATACTGCTTCTCCTCTCAAGCAGGGGCTGGGAGATGTTTTCCATCAAACTCGAAATATCCCAGTATCAGAACCAAGGCAGTGTCCTCCTGACTACCCAATGCCACTTGCAGACAAATAACTGCACTCTCTTTTGTAAGCTGCTCCTTTGACTAGTTGACAATAAGAGCCTCTTCTCCCTCCAGTCCTCACTTAATCATTTGATCACTCCTTAAAGAATTTAGCGGCCGGGCGCGGTGGCTCAAGCCTGTAATCCCAGCACTTTGGGAGGCCGAGACGGGTGGATCACGAGGTCAGGAGATCGAGACCATCCTGGCTAACACGGTGAAACCCCGTCTCTACTAAAAAATACAAAAAACTAGCTAGGCAAGGTGGCAGGTGCCTGTAGTCCCAGCTACTCAGGAGGCTGAGGCAGGAGAATGGCGGGAACCCGGGAGGCGGAGCTTGCAGTGAGCTGAGATCCGGCCACAGCACTCCAGCCTGGGCGACAGAGCGAGACTCTGTCTCAAAAAAAAAAAAAAAAAAAAAAGAATTTAGCACCCAACTGATCATCTTCTTTTCACCCAACCTTACCATCATGCTAAGTAGATTTAACATCACTTGGATGCACCATCAACACCTTGACCAGCAGTTCCTTACCCTGATACCCACTGACAGTTGTCATCATTCACCCCAAGCACCAACTTCCAGAGTCATACCATGAATTTGGTCAACATTGGAAACTGCACTTCAGATAATTCTGCAATAATATGAATACCTTCACAAACACCACCACCACTACCTTCAACTTCCCTTTCCAATGGCCTTGTTTTCGTCCCCTCATACAACATTTCTACCTATCAAGAACTGCAATCCAGTAACACTTCTACTTTCTCTACATTCATCAGCCTCCTCAGCTCTCTACACCTCTCTATCAGTACTATGTCACCTCCCTCCACCGTGTCCACCTCCAACTCCTGGCTTAGTATTTTATCTGGCCTATTCCTATTCATCCTTGCTCATACTGCTTTCTTAGAAAGGGGCTATCCATACTTGTAAGCTAGATGAAGTTCTTCTGTTAAGCCATCTTGTAAGTTCTTTGTGCTTTTCTTAGCTATTCTTCAAACACAACAATGATCGTATTGCAATTAATGTCATTGTGGATTTGAACATGGAAGGTCTCTTTTATCCTAGATTGTAAATTGGTTAAGAGCAGAGATCATGACTGTTTTACTCTCAATTACATATGTTGACTAACACCATGCCTGGAACATAGAAAGCACTCCAGAAATATATGTGGAGTCTCTCTCTCTCTCTCTCACACACACACACACACACACATACTTATGCATACACACTCATACACTTACCCACAAAGATTTCTTCCAGTAAATGGGTATCTGTATTATGCAAGCAATGTGAAATCAAAAAGAACATTTTGGGGTTTTTGCTGCCTAACACCAAAACTAATTGCAGCCACTCTTCAAAAAAAATGCAATAACTTTATAAACAGCCACATCCTGATTCTTATGGTAGAAAGCTCTCCATTCTCTGCTGAATATTCATCTGTTGGGAGGGACACTCACCAAGAAGCTCAGCACTTTCTTTAAAGAGAAGCAGCAAGAATAGAAGATGTGCAGAGAGGAAAGAAAGTCAAAGGCAGGCTCCTGCAATGCAAAGGTGCCAGGAACAAGGGTGCAATCCCAAGCTGTGCAACACAGGATGGAGGAGGGAGATCTCACTTTTATTGTAAATAGCGGAATTCTTTAAAGGTAGCTCCATTAGCAATCAGATCTCAAAGATGGTGGAAACACAAACACCTCCTTTCTTATTAAGGCTAGGGGGCTCCAGCATAATTTCTCTGGACCAGGAAGATGGAGGAGTCTTACTTCTCTTTCCTTCCAACTGCATCCCTCACTCAATCCTAGATTGCACAAGGAAGTCAACACTACCTCCCCCAACACGCTCCAAATACCTCTCTTCACAGCATTGTCAATAGATTCTCTTCATCCAATCTCGGAAGCAGTCTGGAAAAAGAAGCAGAAGAGAGAAGACAGGGGAAAAGTTCAAAAGTACTTTAAACTCTGCCAAAAAAAATCAATTAATACCAATATACACAGAGAAATGAATGACCGAAGTCACTGCAGCAATGTATTTCCTCATAACTCCTTCAACTGGCCAGGGCCAAACCAAGGTGTGCAAATAATCTGGGCAACTGTACACTTTGGCACACCTTTGCTATGTATGCATATCTTCAACATTTAGTTAGAGAAGAAGCTGGAAATTGCACAGGGCAGGACCAGGAAAGAACTGGCAGAAATGTTCAACTGCATGGCCAATGCCCTGAGCTTTAGCCCCAGAGTTGTATGTCCTACTCCGAGGCCCTACAAGTCATAGGACCCATTCACCCCAGAGCCAGTGTATCCTATTTCTTTGAGATCTCAGTCCCATCCCTGTAGTGGTACCAAAGTACCCTCCATTTACATATAGTGCTCTCTTTGAAAGGAGCCATGATAGACTTTAATCCAAATTTACAAATAGAAAAACTGGAGTCCAAAGAACTATACAATTAGCATAGATACTGGGACTACACACTGCCACATAATAAAACAGACAGCATTAAAATATATAATTAAGTATAACACCTATACACTAGTATAGGTCAAACAGCTGAATGATTTAAAGGAGTTCTGTTTTGTTTTGTTTTGTTTTAATCAACTAGGTACTTCTTAATGCAGTCACTTTGGCATGATACAAACAAAATCAAACTACAACACATCTTAGAAACAACAAATACTACTGCTGCTCACGTAGCAAGGAAAGTTACAAGTAAATCTCCCAATAGCTCAGGTGTAAAGAATTGTTCTAACAATGTCTATTTGTATTAAATCAAATCACCAGACTAAGGCATCTATTTTGTACCGTTTACTCAGAGCAACAGACAAAAAGACAGGACTTTGGGTTTATTTATATAAACATTCTTCCACAGGTAGTCAGAAGAGGAAGGAGTACAATGTAATTTGATGGTGGATGAATCTGCACAAAAAGGAGACTAAAAAAGAAAGGTTTTTGTGACCCAACACTCATGGTTTACTTTTTAAAGTTGTGAGGAAAAAAAATGGCTAAGCTTTCTATTTCTGTAAGTTTTTTTTCTAAAGAATTGAATCAAAAATAACAATACCTAATCATCTCCAAATTACTTCAACTAAAAACACCACTAAAGACCTTATAATTTTTGTTTTTTAAAGAATTAATTTTTCTTCCTTGGCCCTGAAAACGATGGTTTAAAAATAGCTTGATTTGCGTCTTATTCTTTTACTGCCTTTCTACAAATACATTTTGAAATGCTTACTTACGGGAAAGCTGTTGCCTGCCTAGCTTTCATCATGTATGAGATCGCACTACTTCGCTCACCTGGAACTGTGGTGTTCTCCGTTCCCAGCAATGTGAAAGACCGTCCAACAAGGAGCATGCTTGCTAAATGGTATGTTTAAAGTATGTATAGCTACACATATTTTCAAATGCATAACTGATTTCTCAAGAGAGAAGGGAACTCATGCCAGAAGCAAGGAAAAGATTGAAAGGCAGGCCTGGAAACAGAGCTGGCCCAGTAGCAGCTCCAAATATGGCAAAATGCTAGTGTTATTTAAGACACCAATACAACATCTCTGATGATGAAACAGGAGAAGTTCCCTTGCCCCCTCGCAGGGTGTGCAACAGCAGGAGGGGCTCGTTTCTTCCGTGCCCCACTGCTCAAACCTCTAGAGGAGCAGGCAGACGGCTGGGTTGTGGGGCTCTAACCCAGTGTCTAGGGGTGAACGATTGCAGCGGAAGCCCCAGTGGGCACGTGTTACAGGGTGCTCTTTTAGTTTTGCCATCTGTAGGAGACTTGTGTGAGTCAGCTCAATTAGACCCCTGGCTTATCTCAAGGACAGAGGACTTTCTGTATCCTAAGGTCCTTGCCTTGTTGTACCGGAAGAATCAGATCACACGTGAGCTTGGAGAATGAGAGCAAGGTTTTATTGAGTGGAAGTAGCTCTCAGCAGACAGGGGAGGCAGAAGGGAGATGGAGTGGGAAGGTGTGTTTCCTGGAGTCAGGCCACTTAGCGGCCTGGATCTCCTCCAACCGCCCAGCCGAACTCCACGTCCTTCCGCCGGTCGGTGGCCTGCCAGGGTCTGCTAGTGCCTGTCGACGTGCTCTTCTTGATGTCCTCTGGATGTCCAGCCCCTTGTGTGACTGCCCACTAGTGTTTTGGGGGTTTTCATAGGCACGGGAGGGGGGCGTGGTGGGCCAGGGTGGTCTTGGGAAAAGCAACATTTGGATGCAAAGGCAGGAGTGCCTGCCCTCACCCAGGTCTGTGGGCACAGGCCCCAGGGTGGAGCCCTGGACAGAGACCTGCCTTTCTCCTCCCAGCACTTCCCTGCCCCCCTCCCTTATCAATAATATCTGCATTTGTGGCTGGGTAACCAGGGTATTCTTCATATAGCTGCAAACGTCTGGCCAATATATTGATAGGGTTTGGATCTGTGTCCAGGCCCGAATCTCACGTTGAACTGTAATCCCAGTGTTGGGGATAGGGTCTGGTGAGAGGTGATCGGATCATGGGGGAGGATTTCTCATGAATGGTTTCGGACCATTCCTTTGGTGCTGTTGGCAAGACATTAAGTGAATTCTCAAGAGAGAGTTCCGGTTGTTTAAAAGTGTGTGGCACCTCGGTCGCTCTCTCTTTCTTGCTCCTGCTTCAGTCACACGAGGTGCCTGCTCCCATTTCACCTTCCACCATAAGTCAAAGTTCCCTGAGGTCTCCACAGAAGTAGACGAAGTGGACCCAATATGCTTCCTGTACAGCCTACAGAACCGTGAGCCAATCAAACCGCTTTTCTTATAAATTCCACAGTCTCAGGTATTTCTTTATAGCAGTGCAAGAACACCCTAATTGATACATTATGTCTTCAAGTGGGGGTGAAGACATGCTGAACATTTACTTCTTGAAATATCCATTACATGATAGTCAGGGCGTTGTATGTTGAAAGCATTTATGTGTATAGCTTACATTATTAAAAATTATTGCTTTAGAATAGAAAAAGGAAGAGTGATAAAATATTAGGCTGAACCATATGAAACTGCTGATATTTTATAGTATTTAGGCAACAAAATTCTCAAATGAGAGCTTTGGGTCCAATAAGTTTGCTTTGCCCAAGGCAACTTGCCTCACTAGTGTAATTCAGGGTTAAGCCATGTCCGAGACCATCAGATGTTTTACACCTCCAAGCATGACCACTCCATGCTATATTATGCTAAGACAGTCTCTATAACTTTCTCTACTTTAAGTTATATAAGTCCCCTTTCTGTTACTCAACCTTTGTGGGTGCTAGGTCCCTGAAAGGAAGCTATAGGAGCAGGTAAAACTTCTTTCCATATTTATTTGTGTGGAATTTTTACTTTTCAACTGTATACCAGATGTAAGGAAGTGTTCTTGCTCAAGGGCCACCTGTCATTGCAGAGGTAGGATAGATGCACATAATGACAGAGTAGAAAAAAATAAGTACAGTGACCCAGGTTTAAATCCTGTCACCTGCTGTTATTGGTTGTGTTTCACTTCTTGACCTGCAGAATCCTTGTCTATAAAACTGAACTGGGGACCATGCCTAGTCATGTAAGTTCATTGTAAAATTCAAACAAAACAAAGTCTGTTAAGTATTTTGAAATGCCAAGATACAACCATGTGATCAGGGAAATTTACATAGAGAACAGAGTTGGGATAACATATGCTAGAAAAACCAGAAAGCGGTCAGACACAATGGTTCACACCTATAATCCCAGCACTTTGGGAGCCCAAGGCAGATGGATTGCTTGAGTCCGGGAATTCGAGACCAGCCTGGGCAACAAAGCAAGACCTTATCTTTACAAAAAAAAAAATTGTTAAAAAAAAAAAGAGAGAGAGAGAGAAAACTAGAGTGGGCCAAAGTTAAGAGCTCTAGAAGTTCAATTACAAAAGGAATATTTATTCAGAATACATCAAAGGGTCTACTGGAATTGGAAACATAGTCATCATACTTAAGGATAAGGACAGCCAATTTCTTAGATGCAGGTCTTCTGAGTCAGTGGACTCCACACTCCTGGACTTGCATCCAGATTATCATCGACTTCTGTACTGATGCTTGCAGGGGAGGCTCTGTGGACTCCCTGTATCTCTGGACATGCAGAAAAAAGGACAGTCAAGTTTTTCATGCTGGACAGTATGAATTTAATTTGTAATCTCTATTTGTCACATATATCCATAATTTTCTTTGTGATAGTCTCATCTGAAGCTTCTGGAAAAATAGGGGAAGATCTTATGGACTGTTAGGTTGGAAAGACATAAATGCCCAAGACTTCTTAAAAGTTGACCCTAAGGGGACTTGTGGTTATGAATAGAATGCCGTTGGTTGCAGGAGAACACAATCCTGTTAGACTAACTAAATAAGACAAATTAATTGCAAAAAATCCATTTAAAGAGATGAGTGAATTAGGGAAACAAAAAGAATTAAAAGAACAAAAATTCCAGAGAGCAGAGTGTTTTGGCAAGGTTAGCTACCTTGCACAGGCTATTTTCTTTCTTGGGATACTTGCTGATTTGAAACACAGATCAGATCTGGTTCATGCAGAAGCACTGTAGGAAGGAAAGAGGAGCAAGCAAAGCTTGTGGTGTTCATAGAAGCAACCACAACAATTTGGAAACAAAAGCATCCCCAAATGCCTTGCCAATTTTCCTATAGCACCCTTGCTAAATTGAGACTGAGTAAAAGGTTAGGAGTTTCTGCAAAGTAAGTTAAAATCTTCAGAAGTCCCATAATAATTGGGAGAAAAAGTTCCACTTGAGGAAAGGAGTCTGCTCAGAACACGGCTGGTCTCCCCAAGATGCATCCATCAAATTTGGATGGAGCATATGGCAGGATGCTAAACAGCCTGAATCTTCTACTGTCTTTCAGAGCTCTCAATCAACAGTGTAGAAGAGACAGGCCTGAGAAACAAAAACAGAACTAGAGGTGGAGGGGATCTTACTAAAATGTCAACCCAGTTTTGATCTAACTCAGCCTCTTGGATTGGGGTGATGACCTCCTCACCTTATCTGCTCCACAGGGAAAACACAGATTCCTATCTGGTCAAAGTAGCATCATACAGAGTTTTGACATGTGCTTTGTCCACAATGTCTGGCATACAGTCACAAATTACTAACATAAAAAGAGGCAGGAGGTTGTGATCAATTACCAGGTGAAACAAACAAACAATATAAGTAGATGCAAAGAAAGAAAATGATATTTTATTTAACATCTTAAGATTACATTTTGATACAATGATCAATATTTCAAAGAGATTGAAAGACAATATGAATGAAAGTTATGAAAAGATGTGGGGTTTAATCATTGAATCAAAATCTGTAAAAAGTAATCATTCTAAGACTAAAAATACAATACTTGAAATGAAGACCTCATTGGATGAGTTGAACAGTATAGCTGAAGATTGGCTCAATGATCCCAAAGACAGATCAACATGAAATATTTGACTAGAGCACAGAGAATGCAAAAGAATACACATATCAGTCACATGCAAGTCATAGTGCACACCCCTTTATTCCTATTATTGGAGTTACTAAAGAAAAAAGAAAGAATAGGGTGGGACAAATATGTAAAGAAAACATAGTCAAGAATTTCCCAAAACTCTTAAAGCTAGCAATCTTCACATTCAAGAATCTCAGCCAACTCAGAATAGCTATAAAGACTCCTCAAGGATCTAGAACTAGAAATACCATTTGACCCAGCCATCCCATACTGGGTATATATCCAAAGGATTATAAATCATGCTGCTATAAAGACACATGCACACGTATGTTTATTGCAGCACTATTCACAATAGCAAAGACTTGGAATCAACCCAAATGTCCATCAGTTACAGACTGCATTAAGAAAATGTGGCACATATACACCATGGAATACTATGCAGCCATAAAAAAGGATGAGTTCGTGTCCTTTGTAGGGACATGGATGCAGCTGGAAACCATCATTCTCAGCAAACTGCCATAAGAACAGAAAACCAAACACCACATGTTCTCACTCATAGGTGGGAATTGAACAATGAGATCACTTGGACACAGGAAGGGGAACATCACACACCAGGGGCCTATTGTGGAGTTGGGGGAAGGGGGAGGGATAGCATTAGGAGATATACCTAATGTAAATGATGAGTTAATGGGTGCAGCACACCAACATGGCACATGTATACATATGTAACAAACCTGCACGTTGTGCACATGTACCCTAGAACATAAAGTATAATAAAAAAAAAAAAAAGAAAGAAAACCACAACTAGGCATTTCACAACTAAACTGCTGAAGATGAAAGACTTGCTGATTCTAATGGGCTAGATGATCAATGTGCCACAGTCCTTATTTTAAACCCATATAAAATATTTCACAAATTATCTGAATATCGCTAGTTTAAAAAGGAAATTCATTTCAACAAAGTCAAAACGAGGGACAAATGAAAGATGGATAAATTGTGTTTATCATTTGAAGGTTGTAGCTGCTTTTTAAACCAGATAGAAACCATTTGTTTCCAATTGTCTCATAACTGAGATAAATAAAACCAATTTTAAGGAGAAACTTTATGCCTGACAAGTATGAGTCAATTGGAACATTGAGAAAACAATTCAAAAGAAGCCGAGTTTAGAGCTTTACATCTTAACTCTTACTTTGTTTTGTTTTGTTTTGTGCTTTGTTTTTTGTCTTTTGTTTTCTGCTTTTGAGACGAAGCTTCGCTCTTATTGTCCAGGCTAGAGTACAATGGTGCCATCTCGGCTCATGGCAACTTCTGCCTCCTGGGTTCAAGCAATTCTCATGCTTCAGTCTCCTGAATAGCTGGGATTACAGGCATGTGCCACCATGCCCAGCTAATTTTTGTATTTTCAGTAGAGATGGGGTTTCACCATGTTGGTCAGGCTGGTCTCGAACTCCTAACCTCAGGTGATCTACCCGCCTTGGCCTCCCAAAATGCTGAGATTACAGGCGTGAGCCACCGCACCCGGCCTTAACTCTTACTTTGTATGTTGACTTTAGAAAGCACAGATATACACTGTAGACAGCTTGACTGAGATTGCTCACATACCAGAATAATAGAGAATCAGGTGCCATTGTGGGTAGAATCAGAAGTAAGCAACCAACATTTTCTGGGCCCTTAACAGTGCCAGGCATTAGACTACCTTTCTTACAGAGAGCATTGCAGATATGAAATGAACTTCACATAGATCACATATGGATGTGGAAATGAACTCATTCATTAGCCTGAATGCCCATAAGGTAAATCATTTCAGACAGTGCAATATCTTCAATTCCATCTCTGTTCTTTCTTCATTCTATTGAGAAATAAACATTCATTCTAGCTGCCAGCTTCTGGATTTGTCTGGAGTGTTGCAGACCTGAGTGGAATCAGCCTGGGTTCCCATCGATTTCTTTCTTCAGAAACTAAGCTTGTGTTCCTCTTCTCCTTCCTCCTCTCAGAAACTACTGAGCCCTCTCTCTCTTCACTTGTACCATCCCCTCTCCCCACCCACAAGCCCAACTATGAAATGGGATGTCACCCTACTTTTGCCTCCCCTTCCAGCACATATATTCATTTCCTCTTAAACTGTTTCTTCTAATCACTTTGGGAAACAGAGATAATTAAAATCATAAGCATGAAGGGGAAAAAATGAAATCATAAACATGAAGGGATTCAAAATCTCATCATTGGCCTGGAGCCGTGCTTCCTGGAGCACTCTTTATTCTACATCTGAAATTATAACTAAGCAGAGTTGGGATTCTGCTCCTCTTCCCCCACAGTCTCAGCTAATTTAATTCTGGGTCCTATTCGTTGATTGAATTAAATCCTACCGATATCATGAAAACAACCAATGTTTCCCTGCTCCAAGTGCTCAACTCACAACTCTGAGGCCCACCAAAAGAGGTCTCTGCTGAGGTACCAGCTATTTCCTCTGTAAGGTGGTAATCTCCAAGGTAAACAATCCACCAGCACCTGGTACCTCTCCTTATCCTGCCTCCTTGGAAGAAAGGAAAAAGAGAATTTAGCAGAAAAAAAATTCCTAAAACCTAACAAAGTGTCCCAGCCCCTTTGGACAGACCTATGTACCCATCTGTCATAAGTAAACCCATACAACAAGAATGTTGCCATGTCTTTAAAAATTCGTGAGTTCCAGCCAAGTGCAGTGGCTCACGCCTGTAATCCCAGCACTTTGGGAGGCCAAGGTAGGTGGATCATGATGTTCAGGAGATTGAGACCATCCTGGCCAACAAGGTGAAATCCTATCTCTACTAAAACTACAAAAATTAGCCAGGCGTGGGGTGCATGCCTGTAATCCCAGCTACTCGGGAGGCTGAGGCAGGAGAATTGCTTGTATCTGGAAGATAAAGGTTGCAGTGAGCCGAGATCAGTCCGCTGAACTCCAGCCTGGCGACAGAACTACACTCCATCTCAAAAATAAATAAAAATAAAAATTCCTGAACCCTCAATTTGTCTCCCCTGTTCACTCAATTGAGTCATTATCTTTCCAAGCTAGACACATAGGAGCTATATTTTCCTCCTTTCTCATCCTTTCCATTTGATCTGTGGTCATCCCTCATTCCCCTATTTATTTTATCGCCCCCTTTTATCCTCACTTTTTTTCTCTTGTGTGTTGAATGTATTTGCTAGTTACATGTTAATCACCCTTGAATTATCTTGAAAGAAACTGATACCAGCTGATGTTTCAAAGATTGACTTTCTATACCTGTTCTGTACTTTCATTTTAGTGATCATTTATTCTATTGTTTTAGGTTAATACTGTTGTTTTCATACCTTAAATAACGTTGCTTCCCACAAAGTAGAGGGTTTTTTTTTTCTGTTTTTTTTTTTTTTTTTTTTTTTTTTTAGCATTTCTTATTTAACGCTTTATAAACGCAATAACCTAGGAAAAGGGGTTACTTTACATCTACCTTCCACTCCTGCAGCTTTGATTCCTGGCACATAGCGTGAAAAGCAAGCAGAGGAACACAGCAGTTAGCAACTTTCACCACTTTTCACCTGTTCTTCCCCATTATTGAATCTATCTAAGGAAGACATCACTGTGACTGCCGGGAGATGTCAGGCCTCAAAAAGGAAGTTGAAAATTATGTAAGAAATGAGCCCAGTGACCTCCATTTCCTTGCCTCCTTGGTAAATAATTTGTGGTTTTCCAAAACTGGAGGCATATTTTAGAGTTCAAGCAAGCTTGGCAGTAAATTGTCCCAAGGCTCATAAAAATGTGCACACAGGGTTTTGCAGACACCAAATCAAATAACTAAAGTGAAGTGAAACCAAAACAGAGCAGATGCGTGTATGCACAGGCACATCCCAGTCCCAGAACTGCAGACAGAGTTGTCTGTCTTTTACTGTGTAACATGAATTCTAGAATATTAAACAATTCAGTGGTAGGGAGGTGCAAGTCGCTCTTCCTTTAACCTCCAAAATATTTCTAACATCCAGTTTTGACTGCATTCATTAAAGAGATAGCTCATGGGTTACAACTTCGAACTTTGGAACAATTCAGGGTTTAGCAAAGCCACTGTCCTCTGTTTCTTGTCTTCTGCATGTGCTGAGAGGATTGGGAAGGGAAGTCAGCGCTGTTAGTAAAGAAACTGAGGACAGAGGTGGGGCAAGCAAAGACACACGCTCTGGTGTTGGAAAAAAAGAAAAACAAACTTGAGGATCCTAGCAGGCTCCAGATCATAGGGATTAAGAAGAAATTGGCTCAAACTTAAACACTTAGTGTTCACTTCTATTTCCCTTCTGAATAAAACAGTAAGGGGATTGTGCCAATACCCTCCAGCAGTTAGCAGAAGAGTCCCAACTAGAATACAGAACTTGAGACAGTAAGTTCACTGCTCAGTGGACATATACCCAGATCGCAAAGCCTTACAAATAGGGCTTTCTACATCCTCCCAGACCCTCCTATGTTTTGTTTTTTTGGTTTTTTTCCTCAAAGCGCCTACCTGAATGATCCTCTTCAAGAGAAACCAGGTCATAAGGCTTGTTCTCTTCTCTGCTGCAACCATGCAATGGACCTTGAAATCACTCAGAGGGAGAACCAGAGCCTCACAGTGGCCTCCAGGGTGTCCACCATCTGCTGAGCTTACACCTCCACCCGCCCTGCCACCCTCACCTCTCAGGTCCCTCCAGCTGAACACCTTTTTCACTCTGTCCCAACCGGATGGGGCTCATCGCTGCCTGTGTCTTTGCACTTTCTACTCCTCCCCCAGAGATCTTCTCACCCTGTTCTCTCTCTGCCCGTAAGTCTCTGCTCAGACATTACCTTTTCAGGGAGGCCTCTCTGACCATATCATCTAAATGGGTAAATGACAACTCTTTAAGACTCTTGTCCCCCACCTGGCTCTGCTTTTGCATACGGTACTTACCCCCTTCTCTCTTTTTTTTTTTTTTTTGCTTTGAGATGGAGTCTCATTCTGTCACCCAGGCTGGAGTGCAGTGGCGTGATCTCGGCTCCCTGCAGCTTTCACCTCCTGAGTTCAAGTGATTCTCATGCCTCAGTCTCCCAAGTAGCTGAGATTACAGGCATGTACCACCACACCTGGCTAATGTTTGTATTTTTAGTAGAGATGAGGTTTCACCATGTTGGTCAGGCTGGTCTTGAACTCCTGACCTCAAGTAATCCACCCACTTTGGCTTCCCAAAGTGTTGGGATTACAGGCATGAGCCTCCATGCCCGGCCCTCACCTTCTTATATTCTATGTAATTTTTGTCTCCCTCACCAGAGTATGAGCTCTGTGAAGCCGAGAGCTTTCCTGCTTTCCTTCCTTTTCTTCACTGATGAATCCCACCATAAAAAATTATGTCTTGTACACAGTAGGATTCAACAAGGAGATCTACGTATTATTTATATGTTTTTATATATCTCATTGACATATATGTCGTTTACATATATATCTTATTTACATATATCTCATATAGGTGTATACACAAATGGTCCCTAACTTACGATGTTTTCAACTTTACAATGGTATGAAAGTGAAACACATTCAGTAGAACCTGTACTTCAAGTTCCCGTACAACCATTCTGTTTTTCATTTTCAGTACAGAATTCAATAAACTACATGACATATTCAACACTTTATTATGAAATAGACTTTGTGATAGATGATTTTGTCCAACTGTAGACCACTGTAAATATTGCGCATTTACAAGTTAACTGTCTAAGCACATTTGCAGTGGACTAGGCTAAGCTACGGTGTTCGAAAGGTTAGGTGCATTCAATGCATTTTTGGCTTGGAATGTTTTCAGCTTACAGTGGGTTTATCAGAACATAACCCCATCATAAGTTGAGGAGCATCTTTCTCTCTCTATTTTCTCTCTCTCTCTCTCTTCCTCTCTCTGTCTCCATATAAATATATATACACACACACACACATATATGTATATATACACACACATATATATACATGCTATGTGTGTGCATATATAGAGAGACAACTCTGTTCTCTGAGTGTGTGTGTATATATATATATATGTGTGTGTGTGTGTGTGTGTGTGTATATGTATATATGCACAGAGGGAGAAAAGAGAGAAAGAGAAATCAAATCATCCATGGCTACATTTGAGAATAGATTTGTGTAATGATCTTTATTTTACCAATCAAAAAGGTAATGAAGAAATGGAACGGACAAAAACAAGTACCAAGCAATATTATACTTAATTAAGGTTTTTCTCTTTTGATTTAATGACTAGACTTATTATAACTTCTTCTTACAAAATAAATTATTGAGCAGAACACGGGTTTGTTGAGGACCAGGAATTTTCAGACATTCAGAAGTCTATCCTAGTCTATCCTCTGGGTCTAATGGAAAGTTACTTGCTCAATGTTTATATGAGCCAGGAACCAGCAGAAGTGGGTGCATAACTTCAGTGAAAACACAGGGAAATTTTAGAGGGTGATGGCTGTCGGAAGTTGAGTTGCATATCTGGAAGCCATCTCTTCCTTGATTCGTGACTTTGAGGACAGGTGGACATTTTTGAAAAGGTACATGGTGGTTTCTTTATAGTTTGGCACAGAGTCACTGTGGACTCAGGGTGTCCCAGACACAGGGAGTAAAGTGGGTGGCAGAGGAATCTAGGGGTGGTTCATGATGACTGTTTGATCCAGCAGACATTTTTTACGCTTCTAAAAGGTTGGCATTTTATGGCCTATTTGGTCATTTAAATCCTCCTGGGCCTTTGACCAGCAGAAGTGAGTGAATAGCTACAGAGCAGTTCAACCTGAATTTCCAATTGCAAAAAAGAAAAAGTGAGGGGGCAGGGGTTTGCTGGTGAATGAAAGTCTCTTCATGAGCTTCCCTGAAAAATAAAACAAAATTAAAGTTAAAATAAAACAAAATTAAAGACTACTGAAAACTAATCTAATAATATTGACATTTCTTCCCCCAAAATATCAGCTTTAAAGAACTGAATAGAGGGTGGTGGAGAGACTGAGCTTTCCTTTGTTATTGTTCTCTTTTGATCATTTCATTGCTCCTACTTTATTTTAATAATGCATCCAAAGACTGATTCACCCTCTGTCTCCCACTTTAATAAAGGTTCATTAGTGGATTAGGAGAGATTTGAAACTGAGCCCAGTAGAGTCAGCAGAGACAAGTTCCTAACAGCCATTCAGCACATTTTGAAAAGTGCCAAGCTAGCAACTTGGAAAAGAGCCACCAATAAAATGTGGGTGTACTTGTGTCCATGGAGCCCCAGTGGACAGACAAAGCACCCCCACTTCCAGGAGGGGCAACATGGCTCACTGAAAATGTTCAAGGCAAAGATTGTTGCGTCTACTTTCAGCCAACCCCAAGAAAATAAATATAGCCCATCCACATGGAAAATAAGGGAGAAACTGATGACCACATATATTATTATAATCAAAATAAGTGAATAAGTGCAGCCACGTGTGCTACTCTGGAATCCCAGCATCCTCTTTGAAATCTACAAGCCCTTCTCAATCGTAGCAGGTCCCATACTCCTACCTGGCCTACAGAGGGGTCAATCACTGGTGTTTGTAAGCACGCGGGTGGTTTACACCTCAATGCTTCACTTCCTTCTAAGCCTTCTCCAAGAGTGAAACTAAGGAAGGAGCTGTTGACTTCATCCTTTTTCCGTTTCCACAGGTTTTATCAGAATTATTTCTGATGATATTTGCAATATGTACACAAAAATTCTACTTCTATTAGTATTACGAATACAATAACAAGCTAACAATTGAGCACTAGTGAATTTTTCTCAGAACGTTACAGCCGTTAGCTCATTTAATATTCAGAATCCTGTAACACACTATAACCCATGCTCTTGATAGTCTGATTTAAGCCGTATCTATAATCTCCTTTCTCTCCCAAATTCAAGCAAAGGTGGTCAGAAGACACAAATCAGGCCCATAAGTGAGTTTCTGCTTATTGGAAATTTGAGAAAAGCATTGATTTTCTGACAAAAAGGCCAACTCAGCTAAAATTCTCCCATGTCTCTTTTCCCTTCTTTTTGTATGAAAAGTAGAATCGCACACACGGTATGGCAGAAACAAAAAACCTCATTTCTCTCACACTATTGATCAACAGCACCTGCTCTTTGGGTTTCTCTTTAAGCTACTGTAAGTCATACTTTCTGGTACTTTCAGGTGAAGATATTCCTATCAGATGCCATTTACTGGTGAGGAAGCTGATACATGATGAAATGAAGCCATCTATCCAAGATCACCCAGATGGGAAGTGCAAAAGCTTAGCTTAAACTCAAACTCTTTTTTCCCAGAGCCCACATTACTAACCACCATGGCATGCTGTGATGCCCTTGGCAACCATTAGGTTAGAAATAAGGACATTCTAGGCTGGCCTGGTGGCTCACACCTATAATCCCAGCACTTTGAGAGGCCCAGGTGGGCAGATCACCTGAGCTCTCGAGTTCGAGACCAGCCTGGACAACATGGCGAGACCCCATCTCTACTAAAAATGCACACGAAAAGAACCCAAGCATGACAGTGCATGCCTGTAATCCCAGCTACTCAGGAGGCTGAGGCTGGAGAATTGCTTGAGCCCGGGAGGCAGAGGTTGCAGAGAGCTGAGACTGTACCACTGTACTCCAGCCCGGGCAATAGAGCCAGAAAGGAAAGAAAGAAAGGGAAGGGAAAGGAAGGGAAGAGGAAGTGAAGGGAAGGGAAGGGAAGGGAAGGGAAGGGAAGGGAAGGGAAGGGAAGGAAAGGGAAGGGAAAAGGAAGGGAAGGGAAGCTGCACACCACCACACCCAACTAATTTTGTATTTTTAGTAGAGATGGGATTTCACCATGTTGGCCAGGATGGTCTCGAACTCCTGACCTCAGATGATCCGCCCGGCTCGGCCTCCCAAAGTGTTGGGATTTGCCACTGCGACCAGCCTATTGTGATTCTTTTACTCAAGTTCTCTATACAACTTTTGTATTAGCTATAGAAACACAAAGTCAAGTTCTGGATCCTCTTGCCTCTGCTTGCAACTCTGTTGCCATCTCACCCATCCTGGATCTAGCCAATACTTCCCTTTAATTCTTTAATTTTAAATTCTTTTAATCTGTGGAACATGCCAGTATGCCAGAAGTTTCCCAACTGTATTCATTTATATGATGCCAAGGGAAAATGGAAAGAGGAAGAAAAGAAAGGGGGTGGGGGATGAGAAAGTGAGGATGGGGGAAGGGAAGGAAAGAAAACATTGTTATAACTAATTTTACCAAAATTAATCCATTGTGTTGAGATAACCTTTTTAAATTTCTATTTGGAAATAATTTTTAACATTACAAAAAGTCACAAAAATAAAAATAGTACAAAGACCATCTATCCATTTAGCCTTTACCCAGATTTTGCTGCTGTTAACAGTTTATTCCCATTTGCTTTGTCATTTGCAATAGATGATAGATGATCAATAGATTAGTAGATTAATAGACTGACAGATGATTGATAGACAGACAGATAAATAGATAATTTTTTTCTGAACATTGTTTTTTACCCCTAAATACTTCCGTGTATCCTAAGGGATATTCTTTTCTACAACCACCATGGGCTTATCAACTTCATACATTTGCACTGATACAATAATTTTTTCTACTCTAACAATCATATTCTAGTTTTGTCCATTGACCGAATAATGTCCTTTCTTGCGTTTTCTCCCACCAGTGCAGAATTGGTAGAGCTTCATTATAGAAGCGTTTGTTGCTGCTGTTGCTGCTGCTGTAACTGTTTATATATTAGTTCAATTATTTGATGAAAAACTGTTAGCCCTTGAATAGGGGCCAACTTGTGGATAGCCCTTATCAGGACTCAGGCTTCCAAGAGCAGTTCATACTTGACCTCATCTCTTCCATGCCTACCCTCTGTTTCATCCTTTCCACTCTTTTTTGTTGCAGAAAGAAACAAACAGCAGGGCTCGCTTTAGACACAGGTGAGCTGGGCTCCTTCCTCAGTCCTCATGATTCAGGGGCCCATGAAAATGTCTTTCATGATAGTTTCTGAGAACCCCTCCCACCCCTAACCCTCTGGTTCCTGGGCCTGGCTGGAGCTGGTAGTGTGGTCTGGGCAGGTTTCCTGAGCTCAAATGGGGATTTGCTTGTACCCAGTCCCCTTTTCTCCCCTTTAGAGTTCTTTCCAACCCTCTTTCTTATGCACGAGGTGGGCTTGACATTCCAAAGAGCTCCAGAAATCATGCCTGCAGTCATCCTGGGGCCCTGGGACTGACTTCCAGTTCCAGAAAAGCAGCCTAGGGAGTGGATTGATTCTGCTGACTGGCACAGGATTGCTGTCATGGGATGGTGTGTGATTGGGCCACCAGAATGGTGCTGACATCCTGATTTTGAATCATTCTCACTCACTTGGTCACAGGATGAGTTCAGGACTCTGGGCTTCCAAAAGGCATCAGCCAGCCCTTGGATTCGAGCTGCATGCGAGGTTTCCTGCCTCCTCAGTTATCCCCCTTGCTGCTACTGTGGTGTTGCCTCTGCTCTGCAGCACCCGCGGTGGCAGGCAAGGTTTATGCTGTGCACCTGCTGCTGCTGAAACCCAGGGCCATCGCCCCATCCCTCTGCAGGATGCACCACAGTGCTCAAGGGTGGCTTCACCCACCTCCTCCAAGGGCTTTCCAGATGGTTGTTCTGCAACACCAGCAGGCTCTTCCAATCCATGTTCATTCTTTCCTCTAGCTGATGTGGTGCCTGGCCCTCCCAGGTTAAGCTGAGCGAGATAAGGGTCAGGGATTCCTTGCATAAATGGGATCACTCTTCTTGCTCCACCACTGGAAACAGTGTGAGGAAACCAGGGGTGCAGTCAACATGAAAAGAGATCACATTTTAGGAATGCTGTCATTACAGCCTCAAGGGTTCAAGAGAAGACATGGTTGGAAAATGTGTTGTTCTATATTTATACCATAAAGTTCCAAAGGGTAAATTTAACATGACCATAAAATAAATGACTGTGCACATTTTCCTGCATACTCGGTGCATTTGTGGTCATCTTCAAAGAAATACGGGCACAACCTCTTAAAACGCCATCGGAAGCCAGTATTCACAGGCAGCAGGATAGATGGTACAGCATCGTGAGTAATGATGCAGCCAGCATGAAACAAATAGCATTGGGGACTTTAGAGGCAAGAAGAGTCAGAATGCCTCAACACGAACAGGTTCTGACAAGCTATAGGTCTTGAATAATAACAAAATTGCTACCCTTTTCTCACAGTGGGAAATACGAATTACCCAGGAATAGCACATTTGACAATAACTAATATGAAGAGATGATTTCTGGATCCAGAAGGAAAGAGGTAGTGTCGGGATGGTACAAAGAATTATCAAGTAGTCTGGACAATAAACAAATACATCAGCACCTCTTTACCCGTCATTCTAAATCTTCAGTGATCAATCACTAAACCTCATATATGTTTAAAATTTTGCAAAACATTTTTCAAAGGAATTGCTTGTATAAATGGGAGACCCACACAAAATAATACTTTCCCAGAGTCCCACACATCCTAGTGTGGGCCCTAAAGAGGTAGACACATTCTCCATGTCCTAATTCTAAGAAGGCCATCACAAAGCGTGAAAGCATTCCAAAGACAACTCAGTTTTTCTTACATCTTGATCAATTCCCATTGATTTTTAAGCATTGTAGAAAGTAGAAAAATTACAACTGGAAAATGTGCCTGGAATACAGGGAGATACCCACTGAAACTTGAGACCAGAATAAGAGAGACTGACTTCAGCTCAAAACAGTGAAGTCTCCAAGGCCACATGCACACTCTTTGAACAAAGAAGAAAATATGGCTGTGCAGTTGCACAACTTGAGGAATAGCACATGGGGACGGGCTGCCAGTCTAGCTAGAGAAGGAAGTATACAATCCCATTACTGCAAGCTAAGGAGAAGGACAATTCATCATGACAAGGTTCTGTGGCAGTGTCTAAGGAGTCACTATACTTTATTCAATAGTAAAACAGAACTCAGAAAAGAAGCTGATCTGTTTTCACAACTAGGTGAGTCCTAGTCACCTGTTCCTTGGAAACTGCTTCATTTTCTTTCTGCTTCTTTTGTGCTACACCCACATTTTCTTCCCCTTCTTCCCGGGTCTCCTGTTCTGCAGGATTAGAGCTCAGCCCAAAGCAGTATGTTCTGTTCCTCCCCAGCAGCAACACTTCCACGTTCAGAAGTGCCAACCTATGCGCAGTTCTTCTCATGTCAGTTTCATTGTTTCTTCCCTCCTTCGCTTTGTGATAATTATGCCTATTGGTATCTCCATTTATTTTTCCAAAGAGCACTAAGAAATGTATAACCCCAGAGCAACAGAAGCACAACCCACCACTACCTCCTTTTTTTTTTTTTTTTTTTTTTTTTTTTTTTTTGGAGTCTTTGGCTAGGATCAAGTTACCATTTGCTGTCTTCATATGCTGGCAGGAAGAATTACAGAAATAAATAAGTTAACCCTCACTTCAACAATTACCGGAAACCATGATTAATTCAAACAAAAGATATGTGCAGTGACTTTAACATTTAGAAGGGCCAAATTATGCTCTCCTTTCTTTATTGAGTAAAGCATACTCTGCTAAGGAGAGCCTAATTTCTGTGTTTCTGTCACTTAATTGGTAGTAGAGGATGGCTACAACTTTTTTTGGAAAACTTCAGACATGACAGGGAAAAAGAACAAAAAATCAAAGAAAACAAAGAGTATGGTAAAACTGTGAGAGGGAAAGGAGGAAACAGAAAAAATGAAAGAAAGAGGTATGTCTGATAGGATGGAGAAGGAGTCAGTTCCACGTAGATAGAGAGACTCTTGGGATATGGTTTTTGCCAGATGCCATATATGTTGTATATGCAACTGGGATAGCAATAGCAGAGGTTGTTTTGAAAATGAATTGTCTAATGGGAATTTGCTGCACGCCTGTCTTACGTCATGTGTAAGGAACATTTCAAGCCCAGTGGTTACACATCAGCATTATCTTTTATTGTCACATGTCAGTGTCCCTCTTTAAATCACAGTGAGGGCTGGGATGCAGGAAAAATGAAACCTGGGTTCACCTAGCACAATACCCTTTTTTCTCAGCAAGTCTATTAACATAACAATTGTGCCAAATGTCATAATACAAATGCCAACAGACAGCTGGACACGGAGGCTCCTGTAATCCCAGCACTTTGGGAGGCCAAGATGGGAGGATTCTTTGAGCTCAGGAGTTCAAGACCAGCCTGGACGACATAGTAAGACCTCATCTCTACTAAAAATAAAAAAATAAAAATTAGGCAAGCATGGTGGTATGTGCCTGTAATCCCAGCTACTCAGGAAGCTAAAGTGGGAAGATCATTTGAGCCCAGTAGTTCAAAGCTGCAGTGAGCTCATATGATTGCACTCCAGCCTGGGTGACAGAGCAAGGTGCTGTCCAAAAAAAAAAAAAAAGCCAACCAAAGAATTTGAACACATTGTTTTTATTCTGGCTTTACAAGGAATTTCAGTATATGAAGAGATTTTCTTGCTTAAATTATTTTGCTAAAATATTTAAATAATAGCTGGCATTAATGAGTGAGTGTGATGTTCTAGGTATACTTTCAGGTACCTTAACTGTAATAATTTATGGAAACCTTACAATAGGTCTACCTTCATTTTGCAAATGAGGAGACTGAGGCTCAGAGGGACTAAGCAACCTTCCCAAAGGTTCCCATCTGGTAAGTGTTGAAGCTGGCTTACAATCACAAAGCAGCTTATTTGAAGCTACTTTTGAACTCTCAGATATTGCAACACATTAAATCAATTAGCATCAACTAGCATTTCTAATGACTTTTTGATTTGGTTCTACTTGCTGCATCTGCAGTTACTGTCATTCATCCACAAACTAAATATGCTTTGTCACTCTCCTGATTTTTAAAGTGCTCTCTTCTCCTGAACTTGACAAAAGCTAAATATTCATTCAGGAAGCAAATAACTGGTGAAATCTATTAAACAATCCGTGCCACAGATCTGAAACTGTCATGGGTAGTTTAGTAATTTTTGAGAATCCACAATGCCCTTAGAACTGTACAGAAGATGAAAGAATATTATCTCTACCTCACCCTCTTAAAAAAGCCAGAGAAAAAACCAGCAGAACTTCTTGTTCCTGTATCTGCTGGCACATCATATGCTTTTAGATATGATCATCGAGACAAGCAGTGTTTCATTTTTCATTTTAAGCCCCACCCTACAACCAGCAGAAGAGAAAGGTTTCTAAATCATGCAGACCCATGTTACTTTTCCAGTGGAGCTGGCGAGGGAGTAAGGTGCTGTTTTTAATTCTGGAAACCAACACACACAATAGAAGTCTGATCCTACAAAACCATACCTCTGGGGTAGCATCACCTTTCAGTCTCATAACATTTAATTGCCTATTTAATTCACACTTCTAGAGTATAATTACGGGTTAATATCACATTTGCACACAAACTTCACACGGACACAATAAATCAATTACAGCAGCCTGAAAAGTCAAAGACACATCTCTGAGGTATCTACTTATCCATAAGCCTGTTTAGAAAAACTTCCCTTCCCTTTTTAGTTTGTCTCCAGGGCTAATGCTTAAATCCAGAAGCCTGAACTTTCCCATCATTTCCACATCTCTTTTACTCAAGGAGAGCTCCAAACTCCGTTTTAGGACTTTTTCTCAGGTTCTCTTAATGGTAATATTCAAATAAAGGTAGAAATATTTCAATATTAATAATTAGTCTTTAGTGGGTTTTATCATTTGCAATTTACTACCTCATATATTTTTCTTGTAACACACCAAGCAACCCTGTGACATGTCATGGTGAGTGACTTGTGATTATCAGCATTTTACACACAAAAAATGTGACCTGAGAGAGGCGATGTAATATTATTGCTGGTTACGTGGCTGGGAGATATTACAGTCAAGATTCATACCTAGGTTTTCCGAGGCTGAAATGTTCAGCAAAAATCCACTTTAATATGAATCAGGCCATATGCACACACATTTTATTACACAAAAATCTAGAAAATATCCCAAGAGTAGATTGTAAGCATTCCCTGAGGGATTTTCTATGAATTCAAGCATACTACAGCTACCACCACATAAAAGACAGATGTGAAACCAGACTCAAAATGAAAACCAACAGAACTATTTTTATTGCCCACGCTTTGTATAAAAAGCAAGAGGAGAGAAAAGCCTGAAGATCAAATGACAAAGAACTTTCTAAATCTGTCACTTAGTAACATATTGCTAAATTCTTGTTCTTTGTCCCAACATGTTAAAAGTCTGCCTTCTACAGAAGATTTTATGTTCTTTCTCTGTCTCTCAATACTCTACCTTCTCGAGTGCAGTGGGAGAATGACAGGGTGACTTATTAATACACGCAAAATATCAAAAATGTGTAAGACATGTGTAAAGAGAATTTTTTTTTGTCTTTGACATTGTTTGTGTTCCTCCCATTTATACTAATTTTTCAGGTATGGGTATTGTATTTTGAAGATCCAGCATACTGCAAAGCCAATTAAACACAGAGGACATAACTTTCACCTTGGGAGATGCACACGTGCCCACAAAACCCGCCCCTGAGTTGCCCCTTTCTCTATGTCTGCATTTCAGACCATCTCTAAAACATTTGTGGGCAGCTCATAATTCTTGCCAAATCCATATTTAACCTTCTGCAGTCACATTAGTGGACATGGAACAGATCAATAGACTCTACATTTTGAAGGGCATCAAATCCTCCCAGTCTGGAGCAGAGAGGCGGTGGGCCTGAAAAGAGCCAGCAGCAGTCAGATTGAGCCTCACGGCGCTGCCTGCACTGGACGGAACAGAACCTTTCTGGGACTTGCCGAGCATCCCTCGCCTAGCGGGGGCTAAGTTGCTGTGCTTCTCCTGGGCACTCAGAAATGCATCAGCCTGGGCCAGCAAATCTAGGCCAAAGCGCAAACAAATTACAGTCTGTGTGTGGCCAGAGCAATCCCAACGACTCCCTTGATTAAACTTTAGAGGGGTTTCAAAACGTCTTCAGGTAGACGCGTTCCAGCCCAGCTGTCTTTTCTCCCTTCAGCATCTTCAACAAACTGTTGGGCAAGATTACAGGACAGTCTCCCTTTCCCTATTATATATTTCTGTAACAATTTGAGTCTCTTTAAATGGTAAGCAGATATCCTTCTTATCAGAAAAAAAATAATGTTTAAAAATTACCTCCAGCTCAATATTCTTTTTTTTATCATTGCTGTATCTGAATAACACGTTCAAATGAAAACTGTGTTGCCTGTTTGAGTCCCAATCATTAAGGGCTGAGCTGCTTCCAAAGACCATGAAGAATGTGCTTCTGTTCAATTTAAATGATTATCTCAATGTGGAATATGAGTAGGTTTTGTTGGGGTCTTTGAAACCATTTCTGGGTCGCATATCATAAAGTCTGAGCCATTCACAACCATGAATAAAATGACAAGTTGTAAATGAGTAAAATGTAAAACTGCATGCACTGCAATTTGACCCTTTCATTCAAAAGCTGAAAAATCTGTCTTAGTTCTGGAAATTCTTTCAATAGACAGAGCTGGAAATATTCCAGCAAACTATATGTTTGTTTTATAAATAAAACACACCACATCACATATCCAATGTCAAAAATGCTCTTGGCTCTACTTTCAAAGGCTACCTCAGACCTAACCGCTGCTCACTCCTTCTACTGCTTCCATACTGACTCAAACCATTCTCCCTCGCCTAGATCATAGACAATTTGTGATTCAATGTAGCCCCTTAAATGTCTATTCCAAACACATGACCCTCTGAAAACATAAGTCAGATCATGTCACTGCTCTGCCCAATACTCTACAATGGCTCCCTAGTTTCCTCTGAGGAAGAGCCAACACCCATAAAGGCCACCAGGCCCTCCTTGAATTGCCCCCATTAGAGCTCTCCTCATCCCTGATCCGGCATAATGGCTTCTTGCTGTCCTCAATTATGCCTTGGCTGCAGCTCCTCTCTGCCTAGGAACCTCTCCTCTACATATCTGCATAGCTAACTCCCTTTACTTCCTTCATATCTTTGCTCAAATTATCCCATTTCAGTGAGGCTTTCCCAGATATCCCTATTTAAATGGTAACCACTGCCTTTCTTCTTCCCCCACTACCCTACTCCACTGTTCCCTGTTGCCATAGCATTTCGTCTTTTCTGGGATGTTATATAAATTACCATTGTATTATGGTGATTGGTTATCATCTGCCTTTGTTCATTTGGTTCACTTGTATATCTCAAATCACCTGGAACCATACCTGACCCATAGTAGGGGCTCAGTAAATATTTGGTAATGAATGTTGAAAGAAAGATGAGTTGGAAATGGCTAAAATTACGCTATCCTTTACCAATATACTCCATTGCAAATTTTGGAATTTCCTTTTTCTTACATACAGTTCTTAATATTGATTTACCTCTCCAACATAATCCACAAGGGAATAAAAGAAGGTTCAACTCCTCTCTATTCCAACCAAAGTTACACTTTTTGAGGAGAGAAAGTGGAAACTAGGCCTGTGAGATCAAATTTTCCCCACTGTGCATAAATGTTTGCATATGTGTATCTGTTGTTAGAATGGCCTCATAAATTGTAACAGCAAGTCAGAGAAAGCCAAGTGAGCTATCCAAAATTCAACTGAATGTCATCTTAAATACTATCCAAAATTCAACTGAATATCATCTTAAATATTCATCAGAGTTGTAAGGTCTTAAGACCATGAAAGAATGCAGAATCACATCAAGAAAAAAAATCTTTACCACTTAATAGAAACTATACTTTTAAATATCTTGAGATTCCATCAATTGTCTTTAGATGGTACTATAGTCTTAAGAAGTCAAGGAAAAAATATATTTACAACTCTTACAAAAAAAAAAAAATTAAGTTCCATCAGGTGATCAACCTGGATAGAATCTGCAGATTTCTGTGAATAAAGAGAAGAACTGGGGAGCTATGTGAATAAAACTTCAAGCCAGAGGAATGAGCTACAGGATCAAAGAGGCCCACCCTTATTACATTTCAAAGTCCATGAAATGACAACTGTAACAAGGGGCTCCATGTATTCCATTGTGATCATTCACAAGACTCCAGTCTTAAGTAACCTGAATTAACTATCTTCCATAAATTGGGAAGCACCTTTTAACCTTGGGAAAATATAGCATTACCAAAGAAAATTTTAAGAGCCTGAAAATCGTTATTATCTGTGTTAAAACAGAATCTAGAGGCCAGATGTGGTGGTGTGCACCTGTAGTCTCAGCTACTCATAGGGCTGAGGTAGAAGGATCACTTGAGCCCAGGATTTTGAGTTCAGCCTGAGCAACATAGCAAGATCCCACCATTAAAATTTTCTTTAAAAATTTCTCATTAGAAAAATAATAATGTATTTATGCCTAAAATCCCAGCACTTTGGGAGGCCAAGGCAAGCAGATTGCTTGAGTCAAGAAGTTTGAGACCAACCTGGACAACATAGTGAAACATCTCTACAAGAAAACACCAAAAAAATCACTGGGTGTGGTGGCATATGACTGTAGTGCCAGCTACTCAGGAGGTTGAGGCAGGAGGATCACTAGAATCCAGGAGGCAGAGGTTGCAGTGAGCCAAGATCACACCACTGCACTCCAGCCTGGGTGACACAGTGAGACCCTGTCTCAAAGAATAATAATAATAATAACAATGTAGAAGAATGCCTGACACACTCAAAAAAGGTGTTCAATAAACATTGCCCATCAAATCTATATGCATTTAATGTGCTTCTCATGAAAAACTTCTCAAATCAAACATTTTGAGGTACTTGGAATGATTTGGCCTGTTGAACTGACAATCTTATAATGTTCATTTAAAATGTATGTTTGAGTCATTGACTTAAACTTCAGGTCTTAAGATAAAATCATGCTAAGTCTGGGCATTATATTAGAATATCAAAGATAAATTAAGGCTCTCCTTATTAAGTGTATTTTTATATTTATAATAGTTATTTAGGATGAGGGAAAGTTTTATTTGTTAAGACAGATAACAAAATTAAAGTAAAAACTACAAGATGTAGAAATGCTAACTTAGTAGAGTAATATACCAGGATGGATGGGGTTTATCTAGGTCTGTAAATGGAACCAACATTATTCCCAGGCCCTTTAGAAATTATTGTGAAAATCTGCTAAGTAGAATAGAATAGAATAAGAAAGTTTGTAAACTGAACTTTAAAGATTCAAAAACAACTGGAGTTTTGAATTCTCAACTTTCATAAACTAAATACTAGTTGGTTCAAATAAAAGTAGACAATTTATCTTTTCTAAATTTTGTGCACATTTCTGCACTCAAAAAACACTTAGGAAGGGTAAAAAATAATGATGATGAAAACCCAAATGTGTGACTTCTAACCAAGCAAAGCTGGTGTCAGGGAAGTGGGGTGTCCTCAATGTGCAGGGACTGGAGAGGCAATGGGTGGGTAGGGAATGGGTGGGAATAGTCGCAGACTAGACAAGTGGCCCCAAAATAATAGTATTATGGGTAGAAAGGGAAATTTTCCCTGAACAAGAAAAACAATAATAATAATAATAATAATAATCACAAAATACTCAAAGTGCTCCAGACACCATGAATGAGAAAGAAATGAACCCAGGTAGGACTTGCCAGACTGGGAAGGGAAGAAAGTTGCCCAATGCAGCTGTGAAGAACCACAGCTGTGACAGAGAACAGAGTCAGGGACTCTGGATCTGAGCACCCTTGCTGTCTGCAGAGGCTCCCTTTATCCCGAAACCATGCTGTTGCAGCCACGACTAAACCAACGGGATTTCTTGGTAGACACTCCATAACACATATTTAAGAGTGAATGTGTGTGGATGTAACTTTCTGTTAACAAGTTCATTCTCCAGGACATTTTAAAAGTTCTAAAAGAACTCTAAACACCAAATGCTGAAAGCTTTCTTGAATTCTGAAGGGTATGTACCATAAATCTAGTAAAATTTAGTCAAAAAAACTTACAACACCGTGAATGTCTACAGGCAAATGATAATAATACTGCTGCTTGCCTTTATTTAGTTTACAAAGAGCTATTTTCTGCATTCTCTCCTCTGCTCCTCAAAATGGCTCAATTATCAGGTGGACAAATCAGGCCATTTTTAACTTGATTTTGATTAACATTTTAGTAATGTAACTAAACGCGCACACAAGCAAGCGCGCGCGCACACACATGCACACACTCATTTTCTCCTTACCTTTTGCAGGAAAAAACAGAATTCCCATTATGAATTGGCTTTCTGGGCATCGAGCAGGGACGAGCTGCTGAGAGACGTTGACACTGGTGGCCCTGGGCCTGGTTAATATCCCTCTGTCTGGGAAAGGGTTAGATTCTCCTTTTGGATTTCAGACAATATAGATCTCTAAGACTGTGTGGCTGCTGTGAACAGTAAATTTCCCAAGGTGGGGGCCACCTCTCTGGCCAGCCAGGTGACCTTCCCTGGGTGGGCTTAACCCTATTCTCTCCTTTAATGCCTAGGTAGAGGAAACATTAATTCTGCATTTCAATGTAATGGAATGAAAAACATTCCGGACTGGAAGATTTTGGCTTCTCACCCACTGGCTGGGTGATTTTAGGCCACTCGCTTTATCTTAGGTGTGTTTTCTCATGTATAGGATGAAACATTTTACAAATATGAATATGAAAATATGAGTGTTGATAATATGAATTTGAAAGTACCAATATTGTTATAAAAACATCAGCAAAAATCTTAAAATAGTAAAAACTTCAAATAGAGTCACCTGGAAGGATTGCTAAAATACAGATTTCTGGGTATCATCCCAAAGTCTTCCATCCAGGAGGTCTTGGTGCAGCAGAGAATTTACATTTCTAGCAAGCTTCCAGATATTGCTGATGTTACTGGTCCAGGGACCTCATTTTGGTTTACCTTTTTGTTTTGTCTTAGAGTCAGGGAGTACATGTGCATGTTTGTTACATGTGTGTAACTGAGGTTTGGTCTTCTAACGATCCTTTTTGTCTTCTAATGATCCTGTCACATAAGTAGTGAACATAGTACCCAATAGATTGTTTTCTGACCCTTGCCCCACTGGCACCCTCCCCACTTTTGGAATCTCCAGTGTTTGTTTGTTTGTTTGTTTGTTTGTTTGTTTTTGAGATGGAGTCTCACTCTGTCGCCCAGGCTGGAGTGCAGTGTCACGATCTTGGCTCACTACAACTTCCGCCTTCTGGGTTCAAGCAATTCTCCTGTCCCAGCCTCCCAAGTAGCTGGAACTACAGATGCGTAGAGATGGGGTTTCACTATGTTGGTCAGCCTGGTCTCAAACGCCTGACTCCAAGTGATCCGCCTGCCTTGGCCTCCCAAAGTGCTGGGATTACAGGTGTGAGCCACTGCACCTGGCCCCCCCAGTGTTGATTGTTCCCATGTTTGTGTCCATGTGTACCCTTTTATTAGTGAGAACGTTTGGTATTTGGTTTTCTGTTTCTGAGTTAATTCACTTAGGATAATGGCCTCCAGCTGCATCCTTGTTGCTACAAAGGACAAGATCTCATTTTTTATGGCTGCATAGTAGTCCATGGTGTATATGTACCACATTTTCTTTATCCAATCGACCATTGATGGGCACCTGGGTTGATTCCATGTCTTTGCTAATGTGAATAGTGCTGTAATAAACATATGAGTCCAGGTGTCTTTTGGTGGAACGATTTATTTTATTTTGGTATATACCCAGCAATAAAATTGCTGGGTCAAATGGTAGCTCTATTTTTAGTTCTCTGAGGAATCTTCAAACTGCTTTCCACAGGGGCTGGACTCATTTGCATTCCCACCAACAGTGTATAAATACGCACAGACTACACTGAAAACCACTGGAATAAGCAGGCAAGATAGTCCTGTATTCAACGAATTTGTAAAATGGGATTGATAAATTGTCTTGAGTTGTGAAGAAAAGAGTACACATTGTTGCTACGTACTCCTGTAACCAGCCAGCAGGTTCTCCTTGCCCACTGCCCAGATAGAGTCTATTTATCCAGACAGGAATTGCAATAGAGAAAGAGTCAAATTCATGCAGAGCTGGCTGCAGAGGAGACCAGAGTTTTATGATTACTCAAATTACTCTGAATTTGTTTGGCTGCATGTTTAGTGGCACGACTCCTAAACCACAATTTCTAATCTTGTGACTAATTTGTTAATCTTACATAGCGAGTCTGGCCCCCAGTCAAGAAGGGGGCTTGTTTTGGGAAAGGGCTGTTATCATCTTTGCTTCACAGTTAAACTAAAAACTAAGTTTCTCCCATAAAATACCTAGGAATCCAACTTAAAAGGGATGTGAAGACCTCTTCAAGGAGAACTATAAACCACTCTTCAAAGAAATAAAGGAGGACACAAACAAATGGGAAAACATTTCATGCTCATGGATAGGAAGAATCAATATCATGAAAATGGCCATACTACCCAAGATAATTTATAGATTCAAGGCCATCCCCATCAAGCTACCAATGACTTTCTTCACAGAATTGGAAACAACTACTTTAAAGTTCATACGGAACCAAAAAAGAGCCCGCATTGCCAAGACAATCGAAGCAAAAAGAACAAAGCTGGAGGCATCATGCTATCTGACTTCAAACTATACCACAAGGCTACAGTAACCAAAACAGCATGGTACTAGTACCAAAACAGAGATATAGACCAATGGAACAGAACAGACGCCTCAGAAATAACACCACACATCTACAATCATCTGATCTTTGACAAACCTTACAAAAACGAGAAATGGGGAAAGGATTCCCTATTTAATAAACGGTGCTGGGAAAACTGGCTAGCCATATGTAGAAAGCTGAAACCGGATCCCTTCTTTACACCTTATACAAAAATTAATTCAAGATGGATTAGAGACTTAAATGTTAGACCTAATATCATAAAAACCCTAGAAGAAAACCTAGTAATACCATTCAGGACATAGGCATGGGCAAGGACTTCATGTCTAAATCACCAAAAGCAAAGGCAACAAAAGCCAAAATTGACAAATGGGATCTAATTAAACTAAAGAGTTTCTGCACAGCAAAAGAAACTACCATCAGAGTGAACAGGCAACCTACAGAATGGGAGAAAATTTTTGCAATCTACTCATCTGACAAAGGGCTAATATCCAGAACCTACAAAGAACTCAAACAAATTTACAAGAAAAAAACAACCCCATCAAAAAGTGAGCAAAGGATATGAACAGACATTTCTCAAAAGAAGACATTCATACAGCCAATGTACACATGAAAAAAAAATGCTCATCATCACTGGCCATCAGAGAAATGCAAATCAAAACCACAATGAGATACCATCTCACACCAGTTAGAATGGCAATCGTTAAAAAGTCAGGAAACAACAGGTACTGGAGGGCTGTGGAGAAATAGGAACACTTTTACACTGTTGGTGGGATTGTAAACTAGTTCAACCATTGTGGAAAACAATATGGCGATTCCTCAAGGATCTAGAACTAGAAATACCATTTGACCCAGTCATCCCATTACTGGGTATATACCCAAAGGATTATAAATCATGCTGCTATAAAGACACATGCACATGTATGTTTATTGCGGCACTATTCACAATAGCAAAGACTTGGAATCAACCCTAATGTCCATCAGTGACAGACTGGATTAAGAAAATGTGGCACATATACACCATGGAATACTGTGCAGCCATAAAAAAGGATGAGTTCGTGTCTTTTTTTTTTTTTTTTTTTTTTTTTTTGAGACGGAGTCTGGCTCTGTCACCCAGGCTGGAGTGCAGTGGCCAGATCTCAGCTCACTGCAAGCTCCGCCTCCTGGGTTTACGCCATTCTCCTGCCTCAGTCTCCTGAGTAGCTGGGACTACAGGTGCCCGCCACCTCGCCCGGCTAGTTTTTTGTATTTTTTTTTAGTAGAGACGGGGTTTCACCGTGTTAGCCAGGATGGTCTCGATCTCCTAACCTCGTGATCCGCCCGTCTCGGCCTCCCAAAGTGCTGGGATTACAGGCTTGAGCCACCGCGCCCGGCCGAGTTCGTGTCTTTTGTAGGGACATGGATGCAGCTGGAAACCATCATTCTCAGCAAACTATCGCAAGAACAGAAAACCAAATACCGCATGTTCTCACTCATAGGTGGGAACTGAACAATGAGATCACTTGGACACAGGAAGGGGAACATCACACACTGGGGCCTATGGTGGGGAAAGGGGAGGATTAATGGTTGTGTTAAAATGTTCGATAAGTTTACATGATCATTATATGTGGCAAGTTTTTATTTGCTAAATTACTGTGCTAGCTTTATTGTTTCTGTTGAAATTTGGCTGGGTTCATGTTGATATCATTTATAGGTTTCATCGTTCACGGAACTTTTCAATGAAATGCTTCAAAGAGATTTTGGTGTCCGTATATACAAATCATTACTGTCTCTTCCTGAGAAAGAGGAAAAAAAAGAAAAGGATAAGAAAAGCAAAAAGATGAGAGAAAATATTAAAAAAAGAAGAAAGATGATGAAACTGATGAGCCGAAACCCAAACGGAGAAAATCAGGTGATGATAAAGATAAAAAAGAAGATAGAGATGAAAGGAAGGTCTGTAATAACAACCCGGTTTAGAAGCTTTCAGTTAACTGTTCTAGGTTATGAAGGTTGATGTTGATTTCCATCAGAGTATTAGATGTAAAAGTCAAAGTGAAAGATTTTACTATATTAGAAAATCAAGTCTTTGAGACCATCACGGCTAACATGGTGAAACCTCGTCTCTACAAAAGATGCAAAAAATTAGTCAGATGTGATGGCACATGCCTATAGTCCTAGCTGTTGGGGAGGTAGAGGCAGGAGAATCGCTTCAACCCGGGAGGTGGAGGTTGCAGTGAGCCAAGATCGCACCACTGTACTCTAGCCTGGGGTACATAGCGAGACTCTGTCTCAAAAAAAAAAAAGAAAAAGAAAAAGAAAAAGAAAAGAAAAGAAAAGAAATTCAGGTCTTCAAATTAAGCCAATATGAGCATCTACAGCTAGTTTTCTAATACTTTATTTAAAAAAATTTTTTTTCCTTTTTTTGAGACAGAGTTTTTCTCCATTGACCAGGCTTGCTGAAGTGCAGTGGCGTAATCTTGGTTCACTGAAACCTCTCCCTCCCGGTTTCAAATGATTCTCCTGCCTCAGCCTCCCAAGTAGCTGGGACTACAGGCGCGCACCACCTTGCCCAGCTAATTTTTTTTTTTTTAAGTAGAAGCAGGTTTTCATCATGTTGGCCACGCTCAAACTCCTGACCTCAAGCCATCTGCCTGCCTCAGCCTTGCAAAGTTCTGGGATTACAGACATGAGCCACTGCACCCAGCCTGATTATCATACATTTATAGTGTGGGTTCAGTGGCTGGCTCCTATAAGCCCAGCACATTGGGAGTCTGAGGAGGATAGATTGCTTGACTCTAGTACTTCGAGACCATCCTGAACAACATGGTGAAACCCCCTCTCTACAAAAATTACAGAAATTAGCTGGACATGGTGTCATGTCCCTGAGGTCCCAGCTATTTGGGAGGGTGAGGGAGGAGGATTGCCTGAAACCAGGAGTTGCAGGCTGCAGTAAGCCCAGATTGTGTCACTGCACTCCAGCCTGAGCAACAGAGTGAGGCTGTGTCTCAAAACAAACAAACAAACAAATGAACAAACAAACAGACAAGCAAACAAACAAAATAGTAATTTCCATTGTAAAACTTTTAAATAACTTTAATGGATTTACTATTTTTCAGTTTTAGTAATTTAATGTTTGATGAGGTTTCTTGCTTAATTTACAACCATTTTAAGCCAGGGCAGTGGCTCACACCTGTAATCCCAGCACTTTAGGAAGCTGAGGTGGGTGGATCACTTGAACCCGAGAGGCGGAGGTTGCAGTATAGGGCGATCACACCACTGCACTGCAGTCTGGGCGACACAGCCAGACTCCATCGCAAAAAAAATTATATATATATATAATATATATAATAATTATTATGATAATATTATAATAATATTATAACCACTGGCTGCAGTGGCTCATGCCTATAATCCTAGCCCTTTAGAAGGCACAGGCCAGTGGATCGCTTGAACCCAGGAGCTGGAGACCAGCCTGGGCAATATGGCAAAACCCCATCTTCTAAAAATAAGTAAATAAATAAAGGCATTTTAATTTACAGAAAGAAGATAAAAGAAAAGATGATTCTAAGGATGACGATGAAACTGAAGAAGACAACAATCAAGATGAATATGACCCTATGGAAGCAGAAGAAGCTGAAGATGAAGAAGATAGTATGATTGAAATTTATTTATTATTTCTTAGAGTTAAGAATACATTTTTTGTTCGGTGACATTGTATCGCTGAAATCTATACATTTAACATTGTTTTTTCTTTAGAATAGAAAGAGTAACATACTCTTCAGTGGGAAAATTTTTCTAATTTTTAGGTGAGAAGATTGTTTTAAGACATATTTATTACTAATTATCCTATGTCTCATATATAATTAATACTCTACTTGACAGAACGAATTTCCTTGAATATGGTGCTTAAGCTGTGCCATAAAAGGTATAATAGGACAGGCATGGTGGCTCACACCTGTAATCCTAGCACTTTGGGAGTATGAGGCAAGTGGATAATTTGAGGTCAGGAGTTCAAGTACAGCCTTGCCAACATGGTGAAACCCCATTTCTACTAAAAATACAAAAACTAGTCAGGGGGTAGTGGCACATGCCCATAATCCCAGGTACTCTGGAGGCTGAGGCAGGAGAATCACTTGAGCATGGGAGGCCAACGTGGTTGTGGTGAGCCAAGATCATGCCATTGCGCTCCAGTCTGGGCAACAGAGTGAGACTCTGTCTCAAAGAAAAAAAATGTATGATGGTCCCTGATGTTTCATATGATAATTTCTTATTTTTTTGTTGAGACCGAGTTCTTGCTCTATTACCCAGGCTAGAGTACTGTGGCATGCTCATAGCTCACTGCAGCCTCTATCTGCCAGGCTCAGTATGATCCTCTCACCTCAGCCCTTGGAGGAACTGGGACTACTGGTGCTTGCCACCATTCCCAGCTAATTTTTAATTTTTTTTTTTTTCAGATGGAGTCTCACTCTGTTGCCCAGGCTGGAGTGCAATGGCATTATCTCGGCTCACCACAACCTCTGCCTCCTGGGTTCAAATGATTATCCTAACTCAGCCTCCTGAGTAGCTGGGATTACAGGCATGCATCACCACACCCGGCTAATTTTGTACTTTTAGTAGAGATGGGGTTTCTCCGTGTTGGTCAGGCTGGTCTTGAACTCCCCACCTCAGGTGATCCACCCACCTCGGACTCCCAAAGTGCTGGGGTTACAGGCATGAGCCACTGTGCCAGGCCTAATTTTAAAATTTTTTATAGGCATAGGGTCTCACTTTGTTGCCCAGGCTGGTCTTGAAATACTGAGTTCAAGGAATCTGCCCACATCAGCTTCCCAAAATGTAGGGATTATAGGCATGAGCTACATGCCTGTCCTGAATATATTCTTTAGAAAACTAATTTGGGGCCGGGCATGCTGGCTCATGCCTTTAATCTCAGCACTTTGGGAGGTGAAGGCAGGCAGATTACCTGAGATCAGGGGTCCGAGACCAGCCTGGCCAACATGGCAAAACCCCATCTCTACTAAAAATACAAAAAATTAGCCAGGCACGCGCCTGTAATCCCAGCTACTGGGGAGGCTGAGGCAGGAGAATGGCTTGAACTCGGGAGACAGAGGTTGCAGCCAGCTGAGATCGTGCCATTGCACAGCCAGGGCGACTGAGGGAGACTCCATCTCAAAAAAAAAAAAAAAAGAAAAAAGAAACTAATTTGGGCATTTTGTTTAACAAAGATGATTATAATGCAAAGGAGTACATACAGAGTTTAAAGAGTAATGGTAATAAACACCCGTATACCTTTTGCCTAAGTTTTATAAGACAGACTTTGGTACTATGTGGTGACATTTAAAATACTATACAGCAGATGCTCTGACCATAGACATCAGCAATTAAATACCTATAAAGGGACTCTGAATACCTTACCTGTTCTTTTCCAGGTAGATTTGCGGCTTTTAAAAAAATCATATTTTTCTGATACAGAAAATTATAAGAGTTCTTTTAGTTTTTTTTTTTCAGTTTGCGTCTCTGGCAATTATTTTTACCTACAATATTTTTTGTTTGCCTCTACATTTTCTTCTCTCTACCATATCATTTTTTAATATTGTTTGATGAAAAAGTTGAAAAGATCAAAAAGTTGAAAGGATGGTGCAGTGAACACCTATGTATTCATCAACTTTGATTCAATAATTGTTAATATTTGTCTTGTTTTGTTTGTGTAACCCAATTTAACATATGAATTCTTCAATTTGCCTAAGAAAAAATGTGCTCTGAAATAACCACAATTCCATAATCACATCTAAGAAAATAAGGTCATAACAGCATCTATTAATACTATCTAATTTTTCCTCTTATTTGTCTTTAACATAATAACTCAGTAGCAATGACATAATATTCTTGTAGCAGTATTTATCTTCTTTACTTGCTTTGCTTAATGAAGACTTAAGCCCTTTTTACAGCCCCATTTTCTCTCCCCTGTACACCCAGTATTATTTTATTGTTGCTTTAGTTAAATCATTAAACAGTATTCCCATTATTTTGTTAGTGTTTCAGCTGTCAGCCTTATTTTGTTTTTCTTTTCTTTCTTTCTTTCTTTTTTTTTTTTTTTTTTTTTTTTTTGAGACAGTCTGGTTCTGTCCCCAGACTAGAGTGCAGTGGCATGATCTTGGCTCACTGCAACCTCTGCCTCCTGGGTTCAAGCGATTTTCCTGCCTCAGCCTTGTGAGTAGCTAGGACTACAGAAGTGTGCCACCACACTCAACTAATTTTTCTATTTTGTTGTTTTGGCTTTTGGTTTGTTTGTTTGTTTGTTTGTTTTGAGATGGAGTTTCACTCTGTTGCCCAGGCTGGAGTGCAGTGGCACAATCTCGGCTCACTGCAACCTCTGTCTCCCAGGTTCAAGCAATTCTCATGCCTCAGCCTCCCAAGTAGCTGGGATTACAGGCATATGGCACCACACCTTTCTAATTTTTGTATTTATAGTAGAGACAGGATTTTACCATGTTGGCCAGGCTGGTCTTGAACTCCTGACTAGGTGATCCACCCGCCTTTGTCTCCCAAAGTGCTAGGATTACAGTCACGAGCCACCATGCCCAGCCTAATTTTTGTATTTTTAATGGAGACTGGGTTTCACCATGTTGGCCAGGATAGTCTCGATCTCCTGACCTCATGATTGACCCACCCCAGCCTCCTAAAGTGCTGGGTTTATAGGCGTGAGCCACTGACCCCAGCCCAACCTTAGTTTACTTTTTCCTTTCACTCCCTTAATGTTGGTCTCATCCATTCTTCTAGCTTTTAAATACTGTCTATATACTGTTAATTCTCAGACTTCTGGTTTTCTTTCCTTATTTTTTTTTTAAGAGATAGGGTTGGGAATGACACAGTGGCTCACACCTGTAATCCCAGCACTTTGGGAGGCCAAGGTGAGTGGATCACCTGAGGTCAGGAGTTCGAGACCAGCCTGGCCAACATAGTGAAACCCCATCTTTACTAAAAATACAAAAAATTATCTTGGTGTGGTGGCAGACGCCTGTAATCCCAGCTACTCAGGAGGCTGAGGCAGGAGAATCACTTGAACCCAGGAGGCGGAGGTTGCAGTGAGCCGAGATCATGTCATTGCACTCCAGCCTGGGCAACAAGAGCAAAACCCCGTCTGTAAAAAAAAAAAAAAAAAAAAAAAAGATAGGGTCTGTCACACAGGCTGAAGTATAGCACTATGGTCATAGCTCACTTCAGCCTCAAACTTCCAGGCTCAATCCATCTTCCTCCTCAGCCTCCTGAGTGGCTGGGGCTACAGGTGCATGCCATTGCACCCAGCTGTTTAACTTTTTGTAGAGATGGGGTCTCAGTATGTTGCCCAGGCTGGTCTTGAACTCCTTGGCTTCAAGCAATCCTCTGCCTTGGCCTCCCAAAGTGCTGGGATTACAAGGATGTTCCAAGCCTCAAATTTCTATCTCATATCAGACTTCCCTCCCAGTCTCCCATACTGAACTGTCTATTTGGCACCTCCATTTAGTTATCTGGCATTTCAAAATCATTATGTCTGAAATTAAACTGCTGCTAACCCCTTCACTAGAAAGAAAACATACACAAATCCTACAACCTTAGTCTTTGCCAGCCATCTCATTTAACGACAACTCCATCTTTCTAATTGTTCAGGCTAAAACCCAAGAGTCATCCTTGACTCCTTTCTTTCTGCGATACCCTACTTCCAATCAGAAAGTCATATTTGCTCTGTTTTCATAACTTACCCAGAATCAGTCCACTTCTTACCAATTCCACTAATTTGACTATAATCCAAGCCACATTATCTCTTTCCTAAATTATATTAATAGACCCCTAACCTGTTTCCATGTTTCCTCCGCTTTACACTGAAGTTTCTCAATGCAATTGCCAGAATGATTTTTGCAAAATTTAGAATTTATTTCATTCTTTTGTTCAAATTCTCCCAGTGTATCCCCATTATTTTACCTCATAGAAAAAGCCACTATTCCGGCTGGGCATGGTGGTTCACGCCTGTAATCTCAGCACTTTGGGAGGCTGAGGCAGATAATTTGAGGCTAGGAGTCCCAGACTAGGCTGGCCAACATGGTGAAACCCTGTCTCTACTAAAAATACAAAAAATTAGCTGGGCATGATGGTGCGCACCTGTAATCCCAGCTGCTCAAGATGCTGAGGCATGGGAATCACTTGAACACAGAAGGTGGAGGCTGCCGTGAGCCTAGGTTGTGCCACTGCACTCCAGCCTGGGTGACAGAGCAAGACTCTGTCTCAAAAATAAAAAATTTTTAAAAAGCCACTGTTCAGATCACTTGAGCTCAGGAGTTGAAGACCAGCCTGAGCAACATAATGACACCCTGTCTCTACAGAAAATAAAAAGTTTATCCAGGCTTGGTGGAACATGCCTGTAATCCCAGCTACTCAGGAGTCTGAGCTGGTAGGATCACTTGAGTCCCGGAGGTGGAGGTTTCAGTGAGTGATGATCGCACCACTGCACTCCAGCCTGGACGATAAAGTGAGACCCTGTCTGAAAAAGAAAAGAAGGCCGGGCGTGGTGGCTCATGCCTGTAATCCCAGTACTTTGGGAGGCCAAGGTGGGCGGATCACGAGGTCAGGAGTTTGAGACCAGCCTGACCAACATGGTGAAACCCCCGTCTCTACTACAAATACAAAGTTAGCTGGGTGTGGTGGCACATGCCTGTAATCCCAGCTACTCAGGAGGCTGAGGCAGGAGAATCGCTTGAACCCAGGAGGCGCAGGTTGTAGTGAGCTGAGATTGTGCCACTACATTCCAGCCTGGATGACAGAGCGAGACTTCATCTCAAAAAAAGAAAAGAAAAGAAAAGAAAAAGCCAGTGGTCACAATGACTTACAGGACTCTACCACATCATGTCTCCAATTACATCTCTTATCCCCTGTTCTTGAGAAGACTGGACCCATCACATAAGCTCCTATGTTAGGAGGTTTACATGGGCAGTTCTTTCTGCCAGCAGGGTCTTTCCTGGAGATCTGCCTTCCTTAATTTCTCATATATGAAGACTGCTCAAGTATCACTTTGTCAGTGAAGCCTGTTCTGCACCCTACTTTATGTAAAATTGCAGTCTTCTGCCCTCCATTACTGCACATTTCTGGTCTCTTCTTATCCTTCCCCGTTGTTTTTCCCACAGAATTTATGATCTATTTTATTACGTACTCTTTATTTTGCTTGTTGCCTGACTCCCCCTACCCCTACCCTTGAATAAAAGCTCTTATGTAAGTAAAAGAGATTTTTCTCTGTGTTCTTTGTTAATATATATTCCAACTTCCTGGAAGAGTCTAAATAATTAAATAGGCTCTAAATATATGTTGATAGGATTATAGTTCTTTTTTGTTTGTTTCCCTGGAATTTCCAATTGCTGCTTGCTTCTCTTTTACCACTTTTTTCATATTTTATATCTCATTATCCTCTTAAGTTTCCTGGAGACTACTCTTTTTTAATTTTTTTATTATTATTTTTTTTGAGATGGAGTCTCGCTCTGTCGCCAGGCTGGAATGTGCTGGTGCTATCTCAGCTCACTCCAACCTCTGCCTCCTGGGTTCAAGCAATTCTCCTGCCTCAGCCTCCCGAGTAGCTGGGATCACAGGTGTGCCACCACGCCCTACTAAGTTTTTGTATTTTTAGTAGAGACAGGGTTTCACCATGTTAGCTAGGATGGTCTCGATCTCCTGACCTCATGATCTCCCCATCTCAGCCTCCTGAAGTGCTGGGATTACAGGCATGAGCCACTGTACATGGCCTCCACTTAGTTTTTACCAGTCTGTGTTCTCTAATCTATACAATCATCTAAAAATAGAACATAGATTTTGAAATAATACAAGTTAAAAATTTAAATGAAACAGGCCAGGCATGGTGGCTCCCGTCTGTAATCCCAGCACTTTGGGAGGCCAAGGTGGGCGGACTGGCTGAAGTCAGGAGTTTGAGACCAACCTGATCAACATGGTGAAACCCCATCTCTAAAAATACAAAAATTAGCTGGGTGTGGTGGCATGCCCCTTTGTTCCAGCTACTCAGGAGGCTGAGTCAGAAGAATCGTTTGAACACAGGAGGTGGAGGTTGCAGTGAGCCAAGATTGTGCCACTTTGCTCAAGCCTGTGCAACAGAGTGAGACTCAGTCTCAAAAGTAAATAAATAAATAAATGAAATGAATATTGCAGTGTGCTTTTTTACTAATGAAATTGACAGATATTGCCATTTTACGGAATTCTATCAGCCTTTTATTTTCATAGCTTAAATATTTTAACATCAAAATTAAATTGGAAATTTTAGAGAGTAAAATGTTAATTTTTGGATTTTTTTAAACAGATGAAGATGAAAAAGCCATATTAAATTTGGAGAATTCCAACAAAAGCCTCTCCGCTGAACTCAGAGAAGTTAAAAAGGACCTTCGTCGGTTACAAGAAAACTTAAAGATTTCGGAAGACATGAATTTACAATTTGAAAACTAACTGAATAAGACAATCAGTAATGGATGAAATCCACACTGTTCTCAAGAAGGTGAGAAATTTTGTACTTTTAACATTTTCATAGTTTTAAAAATCTAACTCTGGTGTTTTAAATGTATTTTCATGTTATTAAGCTCTTAGCAATTATTCTAAAAGCAAATGATGATAACATTCTGTCCTTACTGAGATTAGTCAAAAGTGATTCCCAGGCCAGACACAGTGGCTCATGCCTGTAATCCCAACGCTTTGGGAGGCCAAGGCAGGTGGATCAGCTAAGGTCAGGAGTTCAAGTCCAGCCTCGCCAACATGGTGAAACCCCATGTCTACCAAAAATACAAAAAAATTTAGCTGGACATGGTGGTGGGCCCTTGTAATCCTAGCTACCCGGAAGGCTGAAGCAGAGGTTGCAGTGAGTCTAAATTGTACCATCGCACTCTAGTCTGGGCAACAGAGTGAGACCCCATCTTAAAAAAAATAAAGTGATTCCCAAAGGGTGTTGTTTTACTCAAACTTAGTTGGAATGTCAACATGATTTAAGTGTACAGACTTCTTGAAGCAAATTTCATTTATATTTCTTTTTTTTTTTTTTGAGACGGAGTCTGGCTCTGTCACCCAGGCTGGAGTGCAGTGGCGCGATCTCGGCTCACTGCAAGCTCCGCCTCCCGGGTTTACGCCATTCTCCTGTCTCAGCCTCCCAAGTAGCTGGGACTACAGGCGCCCGCCACCTCGCCCGGCTAGTTTTTTGTATTTTTTAGTAGAGACGGGGTTTCACCGTGTTAGCCAGGATGGTCTCGATCTCCTGACCTCGTGATCCGCCCGTCTCGGCCTCCCAAAGTGCTGGGATTACAGGCTTGAGCCACCGCGCCCGGCCTATATTTCTTTTTAATCCAGAGTATAAGTTTGCACTAAACCATACACTTCACTTCTCTGAGTTTTTGTTGCTGTTGTTGTTGCTGTTGTTGTTTTCTTTTGTTTTTTTGAGACAGGGTCTTGCTCTTTTGCCCAGGCTGGATTGTTAGTGGTGCTATCTTGGCTCACTGCAGCCTCTGCCTCCCAGGTTCACGTGATCCTACCATCTCAGCCTCTTCAGTAGCTGGGACTACAGGTGTGGTCCAACATACCCAGCTAATTTTTTTTATTTCCTATATAGATGGGGTTTCACTATCTTGCCCAGGTTGGTCTCCAACTGCTGGGCTAAGCAGCCTGACTATGTTGGTCTCTCAGAGTGCTGAGATTACAGGCATGAGCCACCACACCTGCCCCATTCACTGCATTTTTAGACCCCATTTATTCTCAGGCAGAATTGAGGTAAATGCTTTGTCACCATTAATTTTAAGATATTAAAATTAATATAAATATATAAATACATAATATATAAATACCAAATTGAATACCATTGTACTCTAATATCTAAGTGGCATTTAAGACAATCTAATAGAATGTATTTTTTCCTTCTCTATTGTCTTATAGAATAATGTAAAGAGTGAAGACAAATATCAAAAATCCAAGGAGAATGGTACAAGTGTATGATAAAATCCATGTAGTGATGAGGAATGGTGTTAAATAATATATAAAACTCATGATATAAGAATGTTTGAAGGTGGTGAATGTTTGATTTTAGTAGTATAAATGTCTTTCAGTTCAAATGATGTATAAAGTTTTATGAATGTGAGTATCTGCTTTTGAAAATTGCTTGTAATTCCTAGCCTTCAAATTATTAAACACTCCTTGAGTGAAATAATTTTGCGTTGCAAACTGTTTTAGGAAGAACTTTGTTATACTTTTAACTCCAATAAAATTCGTAAGTTTAATTGACTGTAGTATTCAATTACCAAATTTCTTTTATTGAAATGCATAGAAATTTTTAATTTTATATATAGAATTATTAGGTTTTAAAATTTTTAGTTCATCTGTCAAAATTTCAGTCAAAATCATAAAATAGCATGATGCTTAATTTTTGCAAGTTTTTGGAAACAATTTTTTTTTTTTTACTCATCACCAAAAAATCCCATTTGATCAGTCTCTAAAAGCATTCATTAAAAATTCAGTTTAGGCCGGGCGTGGTGGCTCACGCCTGTAATCCCAGCACTTTGGGAGGCCGAGGCGGGCGGATCACGAGGTCAGGAGATCGAGACCATCCTGGCTAACACGGTGAAACCCCGTCTCTACTAAAAATACAAAAAATTAGCCAGGCGAGGTGGCGGGCGCCTGTAGTCCCAGCTACTCGGAGGCTGAGGCAGGAGAATGGCGTGAACCCAGGAGGCAGAGCTTGCAGTGAGCCGAGATGGTGCCACTGCACTCCAGCCTGGTGACAGAGCGAGACTCCGTCTCAAAAAAAAAAAAAAAAAAAAAAAAAAATTCAGTTTAGACTGGGCGCGGTGTCTCATGCCTGTAATCCCAGCATTTTGGGAAGCTGAGGCGGGTGGATCACCTGAGGCTAGGAGTCCAAGACCAACCTCGTCAACATGGTGAAACCCCATCTCTTCTGAAAATACAAAAATTCGCTGGGCATGGTGGTGGGTGCCTGTAATCCCAACTACTTGGGAGGCTGAGGCAGGAGAATCGCTTGAACCCAGGAAGCAGAGGTTGTAGTCACCCAAGATCACGCAACTCTACTCCAGCCTGGGCAATAAGAGTGAAACTCCATCTAAAAAAAAAAAAAAAAAATTCAGTTTATCCAAAAGACAGTATATCAGAAAGAAAGAAGCAATAGAGAACTAGTATTGTTCTTGTATGCATTAGACTTTACATAATATTAGTTATCCTGATGTCAATGTTACTGCTTTCAATTAATTTTTCCACTTTCCCAGAATAACATCTACATTGCTTTTAATTTTGAGGGTTTTAAAAAAAAAAGCAGTAAATGTCAAATGTACAGTTTAGTACCAAGCCGGTAGATGTCAGTATGATGCCTTAAGTTAAGTCTTCTTTAATTAAAGATAATTTTTAAAAAATTAACCTGTGTACTTCCTTCAGAATTTTAGTGGATACATGAGGCGACTTTACTGTAGAGTAAAAATGGTGGAAAATATGAGAGGTTCTCAACAGAGGGTGAATTTATCCCTTAGAGGACATTTGGCGGTGTCTAATGAGGTCTTTTTTGGTGTCACAATTGGGTGGGTGCTGCTGGCAGCTAGTTGGTAGAGGCCAAAGATACCACTAAACATCCTTTGTTGCAGAGGACAGTCCCCCACAACAAGGAATTATCCAGCCACAAATGTCAGTAGTGTCCAGTTTCAGAAACCCTGCTCTAAAGGAATGTAAAGTTAAATGACATTTTGTCTTCCAGGTTTTACCAGTGAAAATTTAATGAATCCATAAGAGATTATTAGGATTTTTGTATTTAAAATAACTTTTACTGGAATGTTTCACTGTCATATAAATATAGTTGTATTGGAGTTTTGTTTTTGATTTTTAAGATGGAGTCTCACTCTGTTGCTCAGGTTGGAGTGCAATGTCTTGATGTCAGCTCACTGCAACCTCTGCCTCCTGGGTTCAAGCAATTCCCCTGCCTTATCCTCCCAAGTAGCTGTGATTACAGGCATCTGCCACCATATTCCAGCTAATTTTCTATTAATGTAAGGATGAGATTTCACCAGGTTGGTCAGGCTGGTCTCCAACTCCTGATCTCAGGTCATCCACCCACCTTGGTCTCCCAAAGTGCTGGGATTACAGGCATGAGCCACTGTGCCCAGCCTAGAGTTTATTTCATTTTGTTTTATTTTATTTTGTTAGAATAATGGCTAGGGTTTCCAAATAGATTAATATGAAAATGGAAAGTGCCATTTATATGTGACCTAGGCTAAATAGAATTCACATGGCTGTTACTAGAAAATGGATTACAATACCTCAAATTCTTTTAGACCAATTTTTGTCTTAAGTTACTGTTTGTGGTCATATGGCTTGTTGATCTTCTCCAAAACCAGATCAGAGAGTCATCTATAATTATTATATAATTATGAAATAAATATTTCCTTAATCTTTAAGGTGAGATGAAACAGTTGTTGAAAAAAATTTTTTTTTCCTTCTTTCTTTCTTTTTGTTTTTTTGAGATAGAATCTCACTCTGTTCCCCAGGCTAGAGTGCAGTGGTGCCATCTAGGCTCACTACAATTTTTACCTCCCAAGTTCAAACAATTCTGGTGCCTCAGCCTCCTGAGTAGCTGGGATTAGAGGCATGCACCACCGCACCCAGCTAAGTTTTTTGTACTTTTAGTGGAGATGGGGTTTTGCCATGTTGGCCAGGCTGGTCTTGAACTAGCCTCAAGTGGTCCACCCACCATAACCTCCCAAAATGTTGGGATTACAGGCATGAGCCACCGTGCCTGGCCCACAAAGTGTTTTTTTTTCAAGGGATGATCTTGAAGATAAACTTTTAACTAAAAGACAGTAACGATAGTAAAAGACAGTAAGGATAGAGTTCCTTGGAAATATATTGTTAATAAGAAACATTATATAAAGTACATTTGTGAGGCTTTTTTTTCCTTCAGATAAATTTAAATCAGAATAAAATTGGGATGACAGAGAAAAAGACTGAATCTTTCAATCACATTGTTACTTAGGGGTAAATTTCTTATAAAATAATATCTTTGGAAGTAGAAATTGAGATGACTATGGAAAAAAGCAAGTTGCACACAGAAAAATTGATTTTGGTCAGGTACAGTGACTCACGCTTGTAATCCCAGCACTTTGGGAGGCCAAGGAGGGTGGATCATCTGAGGTCAGGAGTTTGGGACCAGCCTGGCCCACATGGTGAAACACCACTTCTACTAAAAATACAAAAAAAAAATTAGCCAGGCATGGTGGCAGGCACCTGTAATCCTAGCCACTTGAGTGACTGAGGCAGGAGAATTGATTGAACCCAGGAGGCAGAGGTGGAAGTGAGCCGAGATCACGCCATAGCACTCCAGCCTGGGCAACAAGAGCGAAACCCCATCTCAAAAAAAAAAAAAAAAAAATTGATTTTAGAGAAAATGAGGGAAGAAGAACCTATTATTGCCTTTCCTAATTTGGGTATTCATTCAGAAGTAAAAAACAGTTTCTTTTTATATTCTTTCACCCGACATTGACCAAACCAAAAAATTTCTTCACATCGTAAACTAGGTCTGTGATAACATCTAATTTTCCTACCCTTTTTATGTTCTGGATGACTATTTTTATATTTCCAATTTGTGGTTTAGTCACTGTAGTAGGCCAATGCAGGAAATATAAGAATATAGTATTTCTTATAGAACTAAGCCTGAATCTACCAAGACATGATGGCTCATGCCTGTAATTCCTACACTTTGGTTTGGGAGGCCAAGATGAGTGAATCAGCTGAGGTCAGGAGTTTGAGACCAGCCTGGCCAACATGGCAAAACCCTACCTACCAAAAATACAAAAAGTAGTTGGGTGTGGTGGTGGGTTCCTGTAATCCCAGCTACTTGGGAGGCTGAGGCAGGAGAATCACTTGAATCCAGGAGGTGCGGGTTGCAGTGAGCCAAGATCGTGCCACTCCAGACTAGGTGACAGACTGTGACTCCATCCCCCGACCCCCGCCAAAAAAAAAAAAAAAAAGAAAGAAAGAAGCCGGAATCCTAGAAAATTACTCTTTTCTAAAAAGGAACACTGAAAACTTAAATTAACAAGAGGCTACAGTGATACTTAGGCTTTACATATTTATACTCTTCACTCTTCAAAATTTTCCGTAATATTCAACACACATCAATATGTGCATGATTCCTAACCGCTGCCTCTTGTGTAACTGCTTGGAATTAGAAATGACTTTCATTAACTTAGGAAGCAGTCTTTATTAAATAGCGACTATAGAATTCTACTATTGAGACAGAGTCTCTATACCCCAGGCCGGAGTGCAGTGGTGCAATCTCAGCTCACTGTAACCTTTGTCTGCCAGGCTCAGGTGATCCTCGCACCTCAGCCTCCTAAGTAGCTGGGACTACAGGATTGGCCCACCATACCTGGTTAATTTTTATAGTTTTTGTTGAGATGAGCGAGGTTTCACCATGTTGCCCAGGCTGGTCTCGAACTCCTGAGCTCAAGCCATCTGCCTGCCTCAGCCTCCCAAACTGCTCGGATTACAGGCGGGAGCCACTGCCCCGCCAACTTCTGCACTATCTACTTTGATTTTAACAGTTCTAAAACCTTAATCATAAGGTCTTATAGTTTGACTGAATATAGGTTTATAGATGAAGAAAAGAAGTATCTTAATCCTGCTACAAAACGCAAAAGTCATACCCTGAAGTGGCAAAGGAATGTAGTCCAACTGGAAGAGAGAACTCATGCGTCCATTTCTTTCAGTTAATCCGATGATGAACCACCATCGCAAGGGACACTGAACTCCTTGGTACAAATAATCACAGCATGTTTTTGTTGTTCATAAAATGTAATTTCAAAATCTAGTACCAGGCTATATAAAGCTGTGTTTTGAAGAAGCAAAGATCAGGCCTTAATCCTCTGAAAATATTCACCAATGCAAAACCATTAAATAAAAGTTTTGAAGATGATCCAAAGAATGTTACAAGATGTGTATCTTTAAGAATGTTTGAATATATATATTCATATATATTCATATATATATATTCATATATATTCATATATATATTCATATATATTCATATATATATTCATATATATTCATATATATATTCATATATATTCATATATATATATTCATATATATTCATATATATATATTTGGGGCTGGGCACAGTGGCTCATGCCTGTAATCCCAGCACTTTGGGAGGCCAAGGCGTGCAGATCACCTGAGGTCGGAGTTCCAGACCAGCCTGACCAACATGGAGAAACCCTGTCTCTACTAAAAATATAAAAATAATCAGGCGTGGTGGTGTACGTGGTGGTGCATGCCTGTAATCCCAGCTACTCGAGAGGCCGAGGCAGGAGAATCACTTGAACCCAGGAGGCAGAGGTTGCAGTGAGCTGAGATCACACCATTGGACTCCAGCCTGGGCAACAAAACTAACAATAATAATATTAATAAACCTTAATGTCTATCTGTAACGTCGGTGAAAACACATGATCTTGGACGTGGGTCTAAAGACCATGGACACTCCCAAAAGACTCAGCTGTCAGACACCTTCTCTGTACTTCAGTTGAGACAAAAAGTGCCTTGTGGGCTACACAGTCTTAGCTGAAATCGAAAGAAGGAGCAGCAGGGATTACTGCCACAGTGACAGTGTGATTGTGTTGTGCCTTAATAAATGGTTGCTTCTTTCTGGTAAGAAAATTAGTATTAGCACTGGGCGTGGTGGCTCACTACGAAACTCCATCTCAAATAAATGAATAAATGAAAATCAGTTATATAGAAAGCAAAAAAAAAAAAAAAAAAAAAAAAAGACATTTTGGAAACTTCTAATTTTCTGCTCACCCTCTGTCTCCCAGACTGGAGTACAATGGTGTGATCTCGGCTCACTGCAACCTCCATCTCCCAGGTTCAAGCAATTCTCCTGCCTCAGCCTCCCAAGTAGCTGGGATTACAGGTGCCTGTCACCACACCTGGCTAGTTTTTTGTATTTTTAGTAGAGATAGAGTTTTGCCATATGGGCCAGGTTGGTCTCAAACTCCTGACCTCAGGTAATCTACCCGCCTTGGCCTCCCAAAGTGCTGGGATTACAAGGGTGAGCCACCGTGCCCGGCCACAGAGTATGTTAAAGATGAATGAGTTTGCTTTAGAATATGGATGAAATTTATTGTAAATGTATTAGGGAATCTATTCATGCATATTCATGGCTACCAGGGATTAAAAGCATTTGGTAAAATCAGATAATGCTATTTGTACATAGCAAGTAGTAAAGATTTCCTTTTCTGGCCAGGCATGGTGGCTCACATCTGTAATCCCAGCACTTTGGGAGGCCAAGGCAAGTGGATCATTTGAGGTCAGGAGTTCGAGATCAGCCTGGCCAGCATGGTGAAACCCCATCTCTACTACAAATACACACACACACACACACACACACAAATTAGCCAGGTGTGGTGGTGCATGCCTGTAGTCCCAACTACCTGGGAGTCTGAGGCAGGAGAATGGCTTGATGCCGGAAGGCAGAGGTTGCACTGAGCCAAGATGGAGCCATTGCACTCCAGTCTGGGTGACAGAGCAAGAAAATTTACTTTTTTTGTTTGTTTGTTTGTTTGTTTGTTTAAGGTACCTAAATAGGTATTGTTGGCAATTCCAGAGGAAAATAATCGTATATTCATGCAGTGGTTGGCTGGGTCAAGGCCACATGAGTTTCTCTGATCCAGTTGATAAATGACCCTTGAGAGTCTTAGCTATAGATCTGGCTAGAATTGTCAAAAAAAATATTACAATGGTTACTGTATGTTTTGTTAGGGATTTACGTGATATTGAAGGGCTTCCAGAGCACTCTGACGTTAACATACATAGAGTAGAACAGACACTCCTTCCCTACTTCTTTTGATGAAGACTCTTGCTAGCCCAGCATGCCCTTTATTTTTAATCAGTCATTTGCAGTCTACAAGTTAACACTGATGTGACTATGAAATTTTTTGTGGGTCTGAGATAATCTGAGGTTGTTTTCATTGTCAGAAATTATGTAAGTTTGCTCCTAGTGATGTAACATCCTATAGATTATGAATCAAAGAGGGCATCATCACATACCAGAAGCATGTAGGGATTTTAGGCAGAGGATTGAAATGTACACAGTAGGCTAAGTGCAGTGGCTCATGCCTGTAATCCCAGCATTTTGGGAGGCCGAGGTGGGTGGATCATGAGGTCAGGAGTTCCAGACCAGCCTGGCCAATATGGTGAAACCCCATCTGTACTAATAATACAAAAATTAGTCAGGCATGGTGGTACGTGCCTGTAGTCCCTGCTACTCAGGAGGCTGAGGCAGAAGAATTGCTTGAACTTGGCAGGTGGAGGTTCCGGTGAGCTGAGATTGTGCCACTGCACTCCAGCCTGGGCAACAAAACATGTACACAGTAATTAGAGGCATCATAAAAGGCTTTTGTAAAGGACTTGTAAGCTGCAGCACATTTCCTTGTTTGACTGCAATGCAACTGCTGTGCTATGGGTTATGGAAGGAAATTTTGCCCACTTTAATTCTTCCCACTATTTTTTTTTTTTTTTTGAGGCAGAGTTTTGCTATTGTCACCCAGGCTGGAGTGCAGTGGTGCGATCTCAGCTCACTGCAACCTCTGCCTCCCTTTTTCAAGCGATTCTCCTGCCTCAGCCTCCTGAGTAGCTGGGATTACAGGTGCACACCACCATGAACAGTTAATTTTTGGTATTTTTAGTAGAGACGGGGTTTCATCATGTTGGCCAGGCTGGTCTCGAACTCCTCACCTCAGGTGATCCCTCACTTCTGCCTCCCATAGTGCAGGAATTACAGGTGTGAGCCACCGTGCCCGACCTCTTCCCACTAATTTTATATTCAGATTATTTTGGAATTAAAAATATTGTGTAAGAACACAAATTATTTTTGTTAAATGAAGCTTAGTGAAATGGTGAGAATTTTTCAGGATTCAATATTGATATATTTTACTGCCCTATTTTATATTTTTGTTTTTGCTTTTTATAAAAGAAAAAAGCTCCAAATTTGTGAGTGATTTACTCTTGTTTTATTTAATTATTATTATTATTATTCATTTTTTTGGGAGACAGTATCTGGCTAGGTTACCAGGCTGGAGTGCAGTGGCACAATCTCAATTCACTGCAACTGCCACCTCCTGGGCTCAAGTGATCCTCCCACCTCAGCCTCCTGCATAGCTGGGATTACAGGCACATGCCACCATGCCTAGCTTATTGTTTTTGTATTTTAGTAGAGACAGGGCTTCACTATGTTGCCCAGGCTGGTCTCAAACTCTCTGAGCTCACCCACCATGGCCTCTCCACCTGCTGGAATTACAGGCAGGAGCCACCACAACTGGCCCATGCCTGGCTAATTTTTCTATTTTGGGTAGAGACGGGATTTCCCCATATTGCCCAGGCTAGTCTGGAACTCCTAAGCTCAAGCAGTCTGACTGCCTCAGCCTCCCAAAGTGCTGAGATTACAGGTGTGAGCCATTGCACCCAGCCCCTATTTTATCTTTTATTAATAGGATGGGTGGGCCAGGCACAGTGGCTGAAGCACTAGTCTGGATGTTGAGGCGGGAGGATCACTGGATCCCAGGAGATGGAGGCTTCAGTGAGCTGTCAGGGTCTTGCTCTGTTGCCCAGGCCAGAGTGCAGTGGCACCATCATGGCTCATGGCAGACTTGACCTGGATCTGGTGATCCTCCCACCTCTGCCTCCCAACATGTAGCCAATAACTTACTGTCTAAACTGGGAACCTTTTGAGAGAAAAGAAAGGTGCCAAGAATAACTATGTCATAATACCAGATATAACCAGGAGGCAAACTGGAACGTAGAGTTACTGCCTATTTATCATTCATCTTGTGGATAATATTGACCTGCGTTTGGTGTTCACTAGTTAAAAAACAAGCCTCAGGCTTACACATGAATGAAGAATAAGTTTAGAGTCTCAGAGTACTTTTGATGTAAATTATACACTTGGTTTTTCTTGTGTGTATAGAGGGCATATTATGTCATCTAGTAAGATGGGGTGCTACTTAAGTACTGAGTCAGCTCCTCGTTAATGGTGGAGTCTGAATGTGATCATTATGCCTAATCTAATGCAGGTTCTCAAGTGAGTATGTGTCTGAATCACCAGGTCTGGGTTAGGGCCTAAGAATTTGCATTTCTAACAAGTTCCCAGTGTTGCTGCTGTTATTGCTGGTCTAAGGGAACACACTTGGAGAACCTCCTAATTAAGATGTTCTAATTAAGGAAAAATTAGAGCAGTTTTCACTAATTAATAACGTGATTTTTTAAATAGAGAAGAGTAAGTTGCTTTGGAGACACCAAATGAACCATTAGGGCTTTTTCTTCAGGGATATATAATCCGGCATTGGGCTGGGCATGGTGGCTCACACCTCTGATCCCAGCACTTTGGGAGGCCAAGGAGCAGAATGCTTGAGTCCAGAAGTTCAAGCCCAGCCTGGGCAGCATGGTGAAACCCCGTCTTTACAAAAAATGCAAAAATTATCCAAACATGGTGGCAAGTGCATATAGTCCCAGCTACTCAGGAAGCTGAGCTGGCAAGATCGCTTGAGCCTGGGCAGCTGAGGCTGTGGTGAGCCATGATCATGCCACCATACTCCAGTCTGGGCAACAAAGACCTTGTCTCAAAAAGAAATACTACATTGGATAAACCATAATTAACACTTATTAAATGAACGAATACAAGTCTATACCTGCAGGATAGTCACTTAAATTTTTTTTCAATTTTTATTTTTTGAGATGGAGTTTCACTCTTGTTGCCTAAGCTGTAGTGCGATGGCACGATCTTGGCTCACTGCAACCTCTGCCTCCTGGGTTCAAGTGATTCTCTTGCCTCAGCCTCCCGAGTAGCTGGGATTACAGGCACCTGCCACAATGCCTGGCTAATTTTTGTATTTTTAGTAGAGACAGGGTTTCACCATGTTAGCTAGGCTGGCCTCGAACTCTAGACCTCAAGTTGTCCTCCCTCTTTGACCTCCCAAAGTGCTGGGATTACAGGCAAGATCTGGTCATTAAAAAAAAAAGATTTTAGGCCTGGTGCAGTAGCTCAAGTCTGTAATCCCAGCACTCTTGGTAGAGATGGGATTTCACCCTGTTGCCCAGGCTGGTCTTGAACTCCTGAGCTCAAGTGATTGACCGCCTGTGCCACCCAAAGTGCTAGAATTACAGGCATGAGCCATGAGCCCAGCCAAATGTGTCATTTAAGTTTACCTTCTTTAGGAATATGCAGGATGGGAAATATTTTTTGGGAGGGGGGATGAGAAATATTTATTAAAGTAGGTATGATTTTTTGAAACTGCATATCAGCTGAATGTCATGGCACAACCAGAAATTTCCATGTGCTTTAGTTTCTCAGGCAAAAATTCTGTCAAAGCTATTTCTAGTCTCTCATTTTCATAAATACCTTTACTATGTACCAAAGAAGGGAGTCCTATTTTCCCACAAGTCCTTCTGGGATGGTAACTTACCAGAACGATGTATAGCCTTCCCTTGAGGCATATTGGAGTTACAAGGGAAAGGAATGAAGGAATTGTAGAGTATGTTGATAATTAGTGGGACTGATGATAAAGGGAATTATCTTAACTGTGCTGCCCTCCTCCCCAGGGGTGACTAATAGTCCAGAGACCTGCATACAGTCTAATTTTACTATCCAAAGGTCTAATCTGGTAGGTGCTGAGGAGATGGTGGTCCACCCAGTATCACTATTACTACAAATCACACAGATCATCATCTTAGTTCCAGGGAGGTTTATCCACTTGAATTGCACCTCAGCCAGTGGCAGAGCCATGAAGACACAGTCCAGCCCCCTAAAGTAGAGAAGATTTTGCACTGTTAAGGCTCTAACCACCGAGGAGGCAGGATTGAAGCCTGGGCCCCACATTCAGCAGACAACTTGGCAAGAGGCCGGGAACTAGCCAGGCACCATGGTTCTCACCTGTGATCCCAGCACTGTGGGAGGCCGAGGTGGGTGGATCATGTGGCCAGGAGTTCGAGACCAGCCTAACCAACATGGTGAAATACTGTCTCTACTAAAAATACAAAAATTAGCCAGGTGTGGTGGCAAGCGCCTGTAGTCCCAGCTACTCAGGAGGCTGAGGCAGAAAAATCACATGAACCTGGGAGGTCGAGGTTGGAGTGAGCCAAGATTGTGCCATTGCACTCCAACATGGGCAACAGAGTGAGATTCCATCTCAAAAAAAAAAAAAAAAAAAAGACAAAAGAAATGTTTCCAGGAGATGCACGTGCAATCTTTGAGCTTCTATTTCTAGAAGAGAACCATCCAACCAACTGTCACTATAAGAATCTGGATTTGTAGTTAGGCATGGTGGCATGCACCTGTACTCCCAGCTACTTGGGAGGCTGAGGCAGGAGGATGACTTGAGTCTAGCAGTTCAAGGCTATCGCACACCATGATTGCACCTGCGAGCCTGATGTCTACCTGGTGACTCCTGTCCTGTGCTACCTGGGGCCTGGGGGGCTTCTGCCAAATGGCCAGAGGCATCTGGAGTGAGGGATGAGCATACATGGGCATCGCTGGAAAAGAAAGGCGCTCACTCCCACCATTCCTGAAGCAGGAGCCTCGAGATGTGGGGATGCAGCACGATTACATCTTGCTCTCTTGAGTATCTCCCACCAAGTGAACAGGCTACGGGGCTGACTCTAGGATGTGGGTTCCTGGTTACCAGAATTCATTTTTTTTTTTTTTTTGAGATAGTCTCATTCTGTTGCCCAGGCTGGAGTGCAGTGGCACGATCTCAGCTCACTGCAACCTCCACCTCCTGGGTTCAATCAATTCTCCTGCCTCAGTCTCCTGAGTAGCTGAGATTACAGGCACCAGGCGTGCACCACCACACTCAGCTAGATTTTTTTCTAATTTTTAATTTTTTTGTATTTTTAGTAGAGATGGGGGTTTTACCATTTTGATCAGGCTGGTCTCGAACTCCTGACCTCATGATCTGCCCACCTCAGCCTCCCAAAGTGCTGGGATTGCGGGTGTGAGCCACTTGGCCTGTTTACCAAAATTCTAAGTTCCCTTAGGTCTGTCGCCAAGGAAGTGAGGTTACTTCTTTAAGTTTCCATCCCCTCAGTCTCCTCCTTCCAGAAGACCTACTTAGGACCCCACTGGGCTGCTGACTGCTCACCCTCCCCACAGGTCAACTCCTTACCTGTACACAGTTATGTCCACCCAGGGCCTCTTGGACACCTGCACCTGATGTTCACCATGGGCCTAGGAATCCACTTGGGGCCTGGAATCCTACAGGGGCCTAATGTTACCCTGCAGATTGGGTAGCCTCCTGGGGACCAGGTATCAACCTGGGGACTGTGGTTGACCTGTGGGCTGATGTCCACCTGGGGACTGGGTATTCACCTGGGGCCCTATGTGCACCTGGGGCCGAATGTCCCCCTCAGGATGAATTCCACCTCGGGCCTGTATGTCCACCTGGGACCTGATGTCTGCCTTAGATCTATGTCCCACTAGGGCCTTGCATTCACCGGGGACTTGTATCCAGCCGTGTCCTGATGACCTACTGCATCCTGTTGTTCACCTAAGGTCTGGTGCCCACCTGGGGCCTGGTGATCACCTGGGAGCTGGATATCAACCTGGGGCCTGGGTGTCCACTTAAGGCCTGATGTGTGCCTAGGGCCTGAATGTCCATCTGGGGACTGGATGTCCACCTTGGGTCTGATGTCCACCTGAAGTTGGGTATCTACCTAAGGCATGGTGTCTACCTGTGGCCTGATGTCCACATGAGTCTGGGTTTCAGCTGGGGCCTGCTGTACATCTGGGACCTTGGTGTCCAACTGAGACCTGATGTCTACCTGGTAACTGTCATCCTCTTGAGGCCTGATGTCCACCTGGGAATGGTTTATGCATGGAAACGGTTATGTCCACCTGGGGCTGGATGTCGCCCAGGGGCTAGATGTCCACCTGTGGCCCCATGTTCACCTAGGGCCTAATGCCCACCTGGGGCATGGTGTTCACCTGGGACTGGGGTGTTTACTTAGGGCCTGATGTCCCGCTGGTGCCTAGATACCCACCGGGGGCCTTGTGTTAACCTGGGGCCTGGTATCCAGCTAGGTCCTAATGACCACCTGGGTTGAATTATTCACCTAGAGTGTGGTGTTCACTTAGGGCTTGAGTGCCAGCCTTGGACCTGGTGTCCACCTGGGACTTGGGTATCAAACCAGGAGTTGGTGTCCAGTTGAGACATCAGGTGCACCTGAGGTCTGAGTGTTCGCATGAGGCCAGATGACCACTGGGGGTCTGAATGTCAACCTGGTGTCTGAAATTCACTGGGAGTCTGGGTATCCACCTTGGGCCTGATGTCCACTGGGGGACTGATGTTCACCTTTGATCTCATGTTCACCTGGAAACTGTGTATTCACCCATGGCCTGAGGGTCACTTGGGGTTGAATGTCCAACTGTGGCCAGATGTGCACCTGGAAGCTGGGCATCCACCTGGAGCCTGATGTTCAGCTGGAGCCTGGAGTTCAACTGAGGCATGATGTCTACCTGAAGCTTGATGTTCATCTGGGTGCTGGATGTTCACCTGGGGCCTGATATCCACCTGAGGCCTGAGGACCCTTCTCGGGCCTAATGTCCACAAGTTGGCCTGGTATTCATCTGGTGCCTTGGTGTTGACCTGTGGCCTAATGTACTCCTGGGTTCTAGTGTCCTCTTGGGGCCTGATGTCTACCAGGATCCTGGTATCCACCTAGGGCCTGATATTCACCTGGAGACTAGGAATCCACTTGATAACTGGTGCCCATCTGTGTCCTGATATTCACCTTGGGACTGGGTAAACACCTGAGGCTTGATGTCCACTTAGGGCATCAAGTGTGTATTTGGGGTCTAGTGTTCATATGGGGCCTGATGTCAACCTTGAGCCTAGGTATTCACCAGGGGACTAGTGTCCAGCTGGGGCCAGATGTTCACTTGGGGCCTGGTGTCAACTTGAAGCATAGTTGTCAACCTAGGACCTGATTTACAGCCCATTGTCCACCTTGGGCCTGTTTTCTATCTGAGTCCCGTGTGTCCTCATAGACCCTGGTGTCAATTTGGGGCCTGGGTATTTAGCTGGGGCCTGGATATTCAGGGGTACATCATGTCTACTGGGGTCTTTGTGTTAATCTGAGCTCTGATGTCCACCTAGGGATTGGGTATCCACCTATGGCTTGGCGTTTACATGGGGCCTGTAACACCAGGTTCCAGATGAACTCAGATGTCCACCTGAGGTGTGATGATGACCTGACTTATAAGTATTCACATAAGGCCTGGTGTCAACTTGGGACCTAGGGCCTGGGTGTCTACCCGGGGCCTGACTTCCGAGTAGTTCTTGTGTCAACATGGAACCTGATATACACTTTGGGCCTAGGTTACCTCCTGATGACTAAGGTCCACATGGTTCCTGAGGACCACCTGAGGCCTGGTATTAATTTAGAGCCTAGTACCCACGTGGGGTCCAGGTGTCCACCTGAGACGTGATGTTCACCTGGAGTGTAGCACTTCACCTGGGGCCTGGTTTCCACCTTGAGTGTGTGTATCCAACTGAGTGCTGGTGTCCACCTGGAGTCCAGTGCATACCTGGGGCCTGCTGTACACATGGGGCCTGGCCATCTACCTAGGACCTGATGTTCAGATAAGGGCTGGAGTTCTCCTGGCCTGGTGTCCACATGGAGCCTGGGTGTACACCTGGAGCCTGATGCCCCACGTGGATACCTGGGCCCCAGTGGTCATCAGATCCTAGAAAACTTTCAGGCCGCAGGTGCACATAAAGCTCCAAGTGGCCACGTAGGCCACAGGTTGATTCACAGGATCCAGGTGGACACTTGGTGCAAGATGAACACCATGCCCCAGGTGAACACCAAGGCCCAGGTGTCTACCTAGTTTTCAAGCAGACACCAGGCACTAGATTGACACACAGGTACCAGGTGGATATCAGGCCTCAGATGAACACCAGGCCCCAGGTGGTTAGGTTACATATACCATAGGTGGCCATCAGGTCCCAGGTCTATATCCACTTCCCAGTTGAAAATCAGGATCCAGGTGGATACCCATGTCCTAAGTGAACACCAGGTTCCAAATGAACATCAGACTCCAAGTGAACACACAGGCCCCAGTTCAATACCAGCCTCAGGTAGACATCAGGACCCCAGGCCCAATGTGCATGCCTAGTCTCTTGGAATACGTCATGTTCAAGGCAAAGACCAGACTCCAGGTAGATATCTGGTGCCAGATGGACATCTGGCTGCAGGTGGACATCAGGCCTCAGGTGGATACCCAGTCTACAGGTGTAAATCAGGCCCCACTATTTCATCAGGCCCCAGTTAAACACTTGACTAAAGGTGTGCATCAAGACCCAGGTTGACACCCAGGTTTCAGGGGCACACTGGGCCCAAAGTGTACACCCATGCCCAGGTGGACATCAGGCCCAAGGTGTACACCAGACCCCAAGTGGACATCAGGCTCCAAATTGACACCAGTCTCTAGGTAGATCCTTAAGCCCCAATTGGTCATCAGGCCCAAGGTGGATACCTTGACCCCAGGGGGTCACCAGGTCACAGGCAGGCCCCAGGTAGACACTAGGCCCTCCCTAGGTTAACACAAGATCTGACATGGTTTCAGCCCCCATGTGGACTTTAGTCATAAGGAGCTTACCTAGGCCCTAAGTGGACATCAGGCCCCAGGTTGACACACTGAACCAGGTAGAAGTCAGGCTCTAAGTAGACACCCAGGCCCTAGGTAAATACTTCAGTCCCAAGCCAACATCAGGCCCTATGTGGACACCCAGACTCCAGGCAGACGTCAGGCCCCAGGTGAACACTGAACTCAAGGTGGTCATCAGGCCCCAGGTTGACACATAGGCCTCAGGTAGACAACAGGCACAGGTGAACTTCAGGCTCCATATGAACATCAGGCTCCAGGAAGAAATCTGTGCCCCAATTAAACACCAAGTCTTAGGTAGACATCAGGCCTCAAATGGATGCCCAGGCCCCAGATGGATATAAGGCCTCAGAGAAACACCAGGCCCCAGTTAGACATTAGACACCAGGTGGACACAAAATCCAAAATTGACAAATGGAATCTAATTAAACTAAAGAGCTTCTTTAGATACTGTGAGGCTTGATGTTAATCTGTGGCCAGATGTCCATCTGATGCTTGATGTCCACCTTAGTCCTGGGTGTCTACTAGAGACCTCATGTCCAACTAGAGCTTAGGAAACCACTGGGAGCTTCGTGTAAACCTGGGGACTGGTATGCAGCTGGGTCCTAATGATTCCCTGGGTCATATTATTCACCTAGGGCCTGGTGTCCACTTGGGGCTTGAATGTCAACCTTAGGTCTTGTGTTCATCTTTGACCTGGTGTCCACCTGGGACTTGGGTATCAACCTGAAGACTTGGTGTCTAGTTAAGGTGTCATGACCACCTGGGTACTGAATGTCAATCTAGGGTCTGATGTAAACCTCTAGTTCAGTATTCATCTGGGCCTGGTCTTCACCTGGGGCCTGCTGTCTACCTGGGTCTTGCTGTCAACGTAGGGTCTGATGTAAACCTCTAGTTCAGTATCCACCTGGGGCCAGATGTATTCCTCGAGACTTATATTCACTTTTGACCTGATGTCCACCTGGGGACTAGCTATCCATCCATGGTCTGATGTTCAGCTGGGCACAGATGTTGAACCGTGGCCAGAAGTGCACCTGGAGTCTGGAGTCTGGGCTTCCACCTGGAGCCTGATGTTTAGCTGGGGCTAGAGTTTACTTGGAGAATGATGTCCACCTGAAGTTTGATGTTCACCTGGGGCCTGATACCCACCTGGTGCCCAAGTATTCTCATGTGCCTAATGTCTACCAGTTGGCCTGGTATTCATCTGAGGGCTTGGTGTCAACAGGTGGCTTTATGTACACCTGGATTCTAGTGTCCTCCTGGGGCCTTATGCCTACCAGGAATCTGGTGTACCCCTGGAGCCGTTGCTTTTGGTGTTTTAAAAATGAAGTCCTTGCCCATGTCTTAAAGCTGCAAAATGATTTTCTTTGACTTCATGTCTCACATCCAGGACATGCTCATGCAAGAAGTGGGTCCCCATGGCCTTAAGCAGCTCTGCCGCTGTGGCTTTGCAGGGCACAACCACCCCTCCTGGCTGATTTCGCGGGCTGGTGTCAAGTGTCTGGCTTTTTCAGGCAAACAGTGCAAGCTGTCAGTGGATGTACTATTCTGGGGTTTGGAGGATGGTGGCCATCTTCTCACAGCTCCACTAGGCAGTGCCCCAGTGGGGACTCTGTGTGGGGGCTCGCATCTCACATTTTCCTTCTATACCACCGTGGCAGAGGTTCTCCATGAGAGCTTCATTCCTGCAGCTCACCTCTGCATGGACATCCAGCCATTTCTATACATCCTCTGAAATCTAGGAGGAGGTTCCCAAATCTCAGTTCTTGATTTCTGTGCACCTGCAGGCCCAACAACACGTGTAAACCACCAAGGCTTGGGGCTTGCACCCTCTGAAGCAATGGCTTGAATGCTACATTGGCCTCTTTTAGCCATACCTGGGATGTGGGGCACCAAGTCTTGAGACTGCGCAAAGCAGCAAGGTCTTGGGCCAGGCCCATGGAACCATTTGTTCTTCCTAGGTCTCCAGGCATTTGATGGGAGGGGCTGCTGTGAAGACCTCTGACATGCCCTGGAGACATTTTCCTCCATTATATTGGTAATTCACATTTGACTCCTTGTTATTTATGCAAATTTCTGCTTCCAGCTTGAATTTCTCCTCAAAAAATGGGTTTTTCTTTTCTATCGTATCATCAGGCTGGAAATTTTTTCCAAACTTCTATGCTCTGTTTCCCTTTTAAATGTAATTTCCAATTACAAACCATATATTTTTGAATACATAAAACTGAGTGCCTTTAACAGTACCCAATACACCATTTGAACACTTTACCACTTAGAGATTTCTTCCACTAGATGCCTTAAATCAACTCTCTCAAGCCCAAAGTTCCACCAATCTCTAGGGCAGGGTCAAAATGCTGCCAGCCTCTTTTCTAAAACATAGCAAGAGTCACCTTTATTTCAGTTCCCAACAAGTTCCTGTCAGCATTTTGATCAAGGCCATTGCCATTCAGCAAGTCTCTAGGAAGTTCCAAACATTCCCACCTCTTCCTGTCCTCTTGTGAGCCCCCCAAACTGTTCCAAGCTCTGCCTGTTACCCAGTTCCAAGGACGTTTTTACATTTTTGGATATCTTTGCAGCACCACCTCACTCTTGGTACCAATTTACTGTATTAGTCTGTTTTCATGCTGCTAATAAAGACATACCTGAGAATGGGAAATTTATAAAGGTAAGAGATTTAATGCACTCACAGTTCCACATGGCTGGGGAGGCCTCACAACCATGGCTGAAGCTGAATGAGGAGCAAAGTCACATCTTATATGGTGGCAGGCAAGAGAGCTTGTTTAGGGGAAGTGCCCTTTACAAAACCATCAGATCTCGTGAGACCTATTCACTATCACGAACACAGCACAGGAAAGACTCACCCTCGTGATTCAGTTACCTCCCATTTGGTCCCTCCCATGACACATGGAAATTGTGGGAGCTACAATTCAAGATGAGATTTAGGTAGGGTCACAGCCAAACCATATCAGGCCCCACATGAACGTATGTCCCCAGGTAGACATCTGTCCCAAAATGGACATCAGGCCACATATATATACCCAAGCCCCAAGGGTACACTTAAGCTCTGGGTGACTCCCCAGGCCATACGTAAATACAAGGCCCAAGGTGGACATCAGGTCCCAGGTGGACCCCCCACATCTCAAGTACACAACAGGCCTCCCCCCTGCCATCAACATCAGGTCCCAGGTGGAAACCCAGTCCCAGGTGGACACCAGGCACTTGATGAACACTAGGACCCATGTGGTCACCAGGCCACAGCTGGACACCTGTCCCCAGTGAACAGCAGACCCTAGGTGTATACCTCATCTGCAGGTGTGCATCAGGCATTGGGTTGACACACAGGTGCCAGCTGAAATCTGGCCCTCAGCTGAACATCAGATCCCAGGATGTCACCCAGGCCCCAGCTAAACACCAAGTATTAGGTGGACATCAGGCCCCAGGTGGACATCAGGCCTCAGGTGGATATCTAGGCCTTTGGGGAACATCAGGCCCTGGTGGATGCTGAGGCCCCATACAGATACATGGCCCTATGTGGACACCCAGGGTCCAGGTGGACATTAGATTCTGGATGACCTTAGTCACATATGGCTGCGTCTACCTAGGGCCAATGACTGGGGCCTAGGTATCCAGCTGGGGCCAGATGTCTATCTGGGGCATGATGTCCACCTCAGGCCTGGATGTCCACCTGGGCCATTGTGTTCCTCTTGAGCCCAGTGTCCACCTGGAACCTGGGTATCACCCTGTGACCTGTGTATCCACTTGCAGCCTGATGTGCATCTGGAGCCTGAGTTTCCAGCTAGGACCTAATGACCATCTGGGACCCACGTACCCCCCTGGGGTATCTGGTTCCAGGTATACACCAAGGCCCTGTAGATACCAGGCCCCAGGTAAACTCAAGACCATGTCTGTATATCAGGTCCCAGGTGACTGCCAGAGCCCCATGTGTACATTAGGCTCTATTAGACACTGGATTCCAGGTGGACATTGGCCCTGAGGTTGACACACACAGTCCAGGTGGACAAAAGGCCCCATGGATATACTTGTGCTCCAGATGTACATCAGTCCCCAGGTGAACATAAGACCACAGGTGGACATCAGGTCTCAGGTGCACATCTAGCCCTAGGTAAACCTCAGTTTTAAGTAATTAGCCAGTGGGCACACAGGTACACAACAGGCCCAAGGTGGACATTGAACTCCAGGTGGGCATCAGGTCCTAGGTTGATAACCATGCACCAGGTAGACAGCAGTCCCCAAGTGAACACCTAGATTCAAGGTTGATATCAGGCCCCAGGTGTACACCAGGCCCCAAGTGAACACCAGGCCCTAGGTGAATACCTATGCCCCAAGTGGGCATCAGGTCCCAGCTAAGCACTCAAGTCCCAAGCTGAACATCAGGACCCAGGTGGACACCAGTCAGGAAAGATTCCTAGGACCTCGGTGAACATCAGGCCAACAGTAAAATCCAGGCCCCAAGTGGATACTAGGCCCCAGGTGTACATCAGGCCCCGAGAGGACATTGGAATCTATGTCCACATCAGGCTGCCGGTTGACCCCACATCTCCAGATGAACATCAGGCCAACTGGTGGATATCAGGTGGCATGAGAAGGACACTTAGGCCCCAGGTGGATACCCAGGCCCCAGTTGCACATCTGGCCACCCAGGCCCCAGGTGGACATCAAGCTTCAGGTGGACATCATGGCCTGGGTTAACCTTAGGCCCCAGCTGAACATCAAGTCCCAAGGGAATACCCAGACCTCAGTTGTACATCTGGCCACAGTTGGCCATCTGGCCTCAGGTGGACATTTGGCTGTGGGTGAATATCCAGTCATCAGGTGGACATTAGGTCAAAGGTGAACATCAGTCCCCAGGTGAACGTCAGGCTCAAGGTTGCCATAAGGTCCCAGGTGGACCCTGAACTTGAGGTCTACATCAGTCCGCAAGTTAACATCCAGGACCAGGTGGGTAGTACACCTTAGGTGAATACCAGACCTAGGTGGACATCAGGTCCCAGATAGAAACCAGGACTCAGGTGGATACGTAGGCTCCTGGTGGATATCAGGCCTCAGGTGAACACCAGACCCCAGGTAGACATCAGGCACCATGTGGACACTCAGGCCCCAAGTGGACATCTGTCCCCAGGTGAATATCCATTTATAGGTTTATATCAGGCCACAGTTATATTCCCAAGCCTTAAGCAGACAGCAGGTTCCAGGAGAACCCCAGACCCCAGGAGTACACTCAAGCCCCAAGTGGACACCCAAGACCCTGGGTAGCTACAAGTCCCCAGGTGGACATTAGGCTCCAGATGGATATGAGACCCTAAGTAGACACCTAGGCTCTAACTGGACATCAGCCTCAGTTGGATTCCCAGGTCTTAGGTATATATCAAGCCCAGGTGAACAACATGCCCCAGGGATTTATAAAGCCCCAGCTGGACACCAGTCTTCAGGTGGATACCTAATCCCCAGTTCGACATCAGTTCCCAAGTGGACACCAGGCCTCAAGTGAACAAAAAAGCCAGCTGTGTACCTAGTTCCCAGGTGGGCATCAGGCTCTAGGCTGACACACAGGCACTAGGCGGATATCAGGCTCCACGTGGATGCCTATACCCAAGGTGGATATCAGGTCCCAGGTCTATACCCAGTCCCTATCTGAACATCAGGATCCAGGTGGATACCCATGCCCTAGGTGAATACCAGGTTCCAGATGAACTTCAGGCCCCAGGTGGACACCAGGCCCCAAATGGATACCTAGGCCCCTGATGAACATGGGGTGAACACCCAAGCACCAGATGGACACCTGTGCTGCAGATGGACACCAGGTGCCAAATGCACGCCAAGGCCTCAGGTGGATATCAGGCCCCAGGTGGATACTGCGCTCCAGGTGTATATTAACCCCTGTTTGACACCCAGGCCCCAGACGGACACCAGGACACAGGTGAATATAAGGCCCTAGGAGGATGCCAGGCCTTATGTGCATATTTGCCTCCAGGTGGACACCCAGGCCCCAGGTGAACATGAAGCCTCAGGTAATCATCAGGCCCCAGGTGGACATCAGAATCCAAAAGGACACAGAGGCCCCAGGTGGACTCCCACGCCCCAGGTAAAGACCAGGCCTCAGATGGATACCTAGGTCCAGAGTGGACATCAGGCCTGAGTTAGATGGTGAACTGTAGGTGGAAACCAGGGCCCAGCTGAACATCAGGCCCCAGATGTACACACAGACCCCAGGTAATGCCAGGCCTAAGGTAGACATCAGGCCCCAGGTGGACCCCAGGTCCCACGTGGATACCTAGTCTCTTGATGAACATCCCACTCAAGGTGGTCATCTGGCCACAGGTGGACATCAGGTTCCAGGTTTATACCAGGCTTCTGTTGGACACTGGACTGGAAAAGTGAATCAGGACCCAGGGTGACCTCCACACCCCAGGTGGACATCACATTCCAGTTTGACTCCCAGACCCCAGGTGGACAATATGCCCTAGGTTAATGGCAGGCCTCAAGTGGTTCTCAGGCCCCACATGGACATCAGTCATATGGATCTTATCTAGGACCCAAGTGAACAGTCAGGCCTCTGCCTGACACCAAGAACCAAGTGGAAGTCAGGCCCCAAGTGGACACCCAGGCCCTAGGTAAATACCTTGATCCCAAGTCAATGCCAGGCTCTATGTGGAAACCCAGGCCCCAGGTGGGCATCAAGCCCCAGATGAACTCTGAACCCTAGGTGGACATCAGGCATATGTAAACTTCAGGCCACAGCTGAACGTCAGATTTTTGGCAAATGTCCATGCCCCAGGTGGGTATCAAGCTTCAGGTGAACACCAGGCCCCAGGTGGACATCAGGAACCAGGCGAACACTCAGTCCCACATGGACATCTGTGCCCAGGTGCACATCCATCCCAAGGTGGATATCAGGTCACAGATGTACACCGAAGCTCCAGGCAGGCACCAAGCTCCAGGAGAACTCTAGAGCCCATAAAGACACTCAGGCCCCACGTGGTTGCTTAGGCCCTAGGTAAATACAAGGCCCCAGGTGGACATCAGGCTCCAGTGAACACCAGCACCCAGGTGGGTACCTAGTCCTCAGATGTGCACCAGGTTGACACACAGTCCCCAGTTGAACTCTGGGCCCCAGCTCAACATGAGATATCAGGTGGTCACCCAGGCCTCAGATAAACACCAAATCTTAGGTGGCTATCAGGCCCAGGTGGACACCAGCCCTCAGATGGACACAGGTCACCAGGTAGATATCAGGCCCCAGATGGATATCTAGGCCCATGGTGAACATCAGGTCCTAGTGGACACCCAGTCTTCATATGGACATCAGGCCCCATGTGGACACCTAGCCCCAGGTGAACATCACACTCCAGGTAGACACCAGGCCCTAGATGGACATCAGGCCACAAGCGGATGTCTAGCCCCAGAGGGACTTTCAGCCCCAAGTGGACATCAGGGCCTGCATGGATAAACCATTTCCAGGAGGACACCAGTCACCAGGTAGACATCAGGCCACAGGTGAACACTGGACTCAGGCTGTATATCAGGCCCCAAGTTGACAACCAGGCCCAAAATGGACACCAAGGCCCCAGTGGACCACAGGCCCCAGCTGAACACCAGACTCATGTGGACCTCAGGCTGCAGGCAGACGCCATACCTAAGATAGATACCTAGGCTCTAGGTAGACGTTAGATGGACACCCAGTCCCCAGGTGGTCATCAGGCCCTAGGTAGACATCAGGTTCCAGGCACACATCAGACCCTAAATGACACCCAGGCCCCAGTGATCACCAGCCTCAGGTGGACATGGAGGCCCAAGGTGGAATTCAGGCCTGAGGAGGACATTTGGCCCCAGGTGCACATCAGGTCCCAGGTGAATACTCAGTCCCCAGGTGGACATCAGGCCCCAGGTTGATACCTAGTCCTCAGGTGACTATCCAATCCCCAGTGTAACATTAGGCCCCTGTTGAATCCCAGGCCCCAGGTGGATTCCTAGGTCCCTGGTGAACGCCAGGCACAGATCTACAAGCAGGCCCTGGGTGGACATAACTATGTAAAGGTAAGGAGTTGACCTGCGGGGAGGGTGAGCAGTCAGCAGCCCAGTGGGGTCCTGAGTAGGTCTTATGGAAGGAAGCGGTTGAGGGGATGGAACCTTAAAGAAGTGACCTCACTTCCTTGATGACAGACCCTAACAGAACTTAGGATTCTGGTAACCAGGTGCCATATCCTAGAGTCAGCCCTGTAGCCAGCTCACTGACTGGGAGATGATCAAGAGAGTAAGATATTCTCATGCTACATCCCCACATCTCAAGGCTCCTGCTTCAGGAAGGCCCAGAGTGAGAGCCATTTCTGACGATGCTGACAAAGGCTCATCCCTCACCCCAGATGCCTCTGCATATTTGGCAGAAGGCCCAGGTATCACAGGACAGCCCAGGGCAGGCCCTTCCAGGCTGAGGGTCACCACTGATATGAATGGGGCTGCATCTGCACATTGTCCTTGACAAGCTGGAGCCTCTGAAGCCCACTGATGTACAGGCACATGATGAGGTGACCTCCAGTCTGGAAGACTATCTGGGAGTGCTGTTTTGGGGCTAAAATTCCTGTAAATTCAGTGAGGTTGTTTTTGTGTTTGGAAATTCCAGTGGAAAGTGAGTGACATTGGTAACCATTCTCTTTTCTCAGCTCCTGCTCCATGTGCAGAAATACAGTTATTTCCAGCACCAGCTGTTGAGTTAGTGCCAGCACCAGGGGAAGACCCCCTCCAGGGACAGTGGTGGAGCTAGAGGCAGCTCCAGAGACCTCCTGTCCCTGCCTTGGGACTGCCAAAGTCTAGCCCAGTGAGGAGCTGCCTGACTTCATGTCACTTGCTCTAGCCACTGGCCTCAGCCATGTCACTTGCTCTAGCCACGCTCAGCTTTTAGCATGGCTGAAGCTACAGCTGGCAAGAAGGGTTGGGCCAGCACTGCCCCAGCCAGCAGCTCCCATGCTACTCTCAGTCCGGGACACAGTGGGAGCCATGGAGGCAGAGAACAGGGTGTGCAGTCTGGGATCCTGTGCATTGCTAGAGAGGGGCTTCTCTCATTTGGCAGAGCCACAGCCCTGCTGCCGAAGAGCCTGCTGCTGCTGCTGGGTGTGTTTGTCTGCTTGAAGGAGTTGCTAGAGAGCAGGAAAAGAAGCCTGCAAGGAGGGGTTCCAGCAGCTCCTCCTGTCCCAGAGGTGGCCTCCTCCAGGCATGGAGGTTTGCCCTCTGCTGGGCACCTGTGCTGTTTGCTGCCTGGGATGGGCTCTTCTTGACAGGCAGGCAAAGGGTGAGGGAGTCAGGGGGTGTCTCCAAAGGAAGCTTCCAAACTCAGCAGCTGCACATCAGGGTCTCCATGCCTCCATTTATGAAATTTATTTATTTATGAAAAAAATAACACTTTTATTCATAGTGTTAGAATTAAAAGTTTATACAATGACATTTAAATAAACTTTGACTTTTTGAAACTTGAATGTCTTCTTTCACTCCCTAATGTTGCAGATGATATTTTTGAGGCATCCTGGAAACCTCTAACAGTTGTGTGCTTTTGTGCTTTTACCTGTTTTGACTCCCTCAGGTTTATTGTGGAAAGAGGGATCATGTAGGTTCATTTCTCAGGCAGATAGATCACCTTTTACCATCAAAGATTTAGTATCACAGTTTCTTTCCAAAAGTTATGTGTGCAAGTTGATATGTTGGTATTTTTGCTAATCTGGGGTTAAAACAGAATGCCATAGACTAGGTGACTAATAAACAACAAATTGACTTCTCACAGTTCTGGAGATGGTAAAATCTCAGGTCAAGTGGTCAGCAGATTCCGTGTCTGGTGAGGGCGGGCTTTCTGTTTCATAGACAGCCATGTTTCTACTGTGTCCTCACATGACAGAAGGGATGGGATGAGGGATCTCTCTGTGGTCCCTTTGATAGGAGCATGAACCCCATACACGAGGTCTCTGCCTGCATGACCTAATCACTTCCCAAGGCTCTACCTCCAAACCCCATCACACAGGGAAATGCGCAAAACTATGAAGGAAGGAGAAAGGAGAATCTAGTCCAGGTTTTCTGGTGACCCACAGCAAAATATGTCAAAATGGATGCCTCTCCATTGAGGACCACACACTCTCCAGGGTTGGACTGGCTCCAACAATAGTCTCATAGAGCTATGACTAATTTCTACCATCTGATTCTTCTTCCTATGACAAAAAAAAAAAAAAAAAAAAAAAAAAAAAAAAAAAACCCCACCACTTTTGGATGACGCAAACACAAAATAGTAATATAAAGACAGTTGAAATAAACAGGATAACTAAATTTCACCAATAATGTCAAAAAAAATGGGTGTTGGGCACTCTCTCTGCAGAGTTCCACACAGGAGATCAATGAGGAACTATTTGATGGGTCCAACTTCTCCAACTCCGTGGACCAAGAGCAGGTGCGCCACACCACTAACTATGGCCAGCATGGGCCTGATGTCCATCTGGGGCTTAGGAATCCACCTGGGGTCTATACCCACCTTGGGCCTGGTGTTCATCTGGGGCCTCATATCCACCTGGGTCCTGGGTGTCAACTTGGTGCCTGATGTCCACCTGAGGCCTAGATATTCACTTGGGCCCATTGTTGACCTGCGGCCTAGTGTACATTTGGAGCCTTAAATCCACAAGTGACCTAGGTATCTACCTGGGGACTGCTGTACAGCTGAAGCCAGATGTCCACCTGGATCCTGGTGTTCATCTGGGGTCTGCTATATACTTAGGGCTGCTATATACCTAGGGCCTGATGTCTATTTGGGGCCTGGGTATCCTCCTGTGGTCCAATGTCCACCTCTGGACATCTGGGGCCTGGATGTCCACCTAGAGACCTGATATACACCTGGAGGCTACTGTCCACCTGGGCACTGATGCTTACTAGGAAAATGGCGTATACTTGGGACCAGGTATCCATTTGAGGCCTGGGTGTCCATTGTGGGCCTTGATGTTCATCTGGAACCTGGGTGCCCACTCAGGAATTGATGTTCACCAGGGACCTAAGTATTCTTCTGGGGCTTGATGTCCCTGTAGGACCCTGTGTTCTCCTAAAACCTGGGCCTCCACCTGTGGCCTAATGTCCATCTTGGGCCTTGGTGTTCACCTAGGGCCTGAAGTCCATCTGGGCATTGGGTATCCACCCAGGGACTGGTGTCAACCTAGGGTCTGATGTCCACCTGGTACTGGGTTTCCACTCAAGTCCTGATGTACATCTGGGGCCAGATTTTCATCTGGGAACTGATGTCCACTTAGACCTGGGTGTCCATCTGGGGCCTGATGTTCACCAGGTCCTAGGTATTTACTTGGGGCCTGATGTCCACTTGTCCTCAGACTGTGGGTACCTGGAGCTGAGAGACCACTTGGTCATTTTCAGTATCACATGCTGGGCACACCAGGGTACCTGGCACAGGACTAGTGCTAAGGGCAGAATTGCTGAGTGAATCAATAAAAAGGTGTCACACGTCCCTTCTTGCTTCTGGCTACCTCACAATGTGGAGATCATTAATAAGAACTGGAGGTGCATGACCTCAGCATGACTTTCTCCTGGCTCCAGTGGGCACCAGGGACCCAGGAGGCTGCTCTCCCACTACCCATGTCACCAGGAGGAGCATCACAGAACACAACAGTCACCTGCATTAGGGGGTCATCAACTTAGTGGCTCTCCAGGGTCCCAGGAGGCAAAGGAGCAGAAACTGCAGGCTCTATGGGCACTAAGAGGGACCTTGGAAGCTCTCTTGTCCCCTTTTTTCCTCCAGCTCCTGAGGTATGCAGCTCATTCTCAATGCATCCTTACCTTGGCCAGGGCAGCGATTTCCACTAACTTCCAAATGAGGACCTCACGGACCCAATGTGGCCTGCTCTTGTCTCAGGAATTTTGACACAGAGTCCAGTACCTGGAAACATTCTGTCTTATCTGAAATCATCACCCAAGCCCCCAAGCCTCTCTCTGCTCTGAAGGACCCCCCAGGAGTAAAAAGCATTTTCCAAGTGTCTCAGCACACACTCAGTCATTCATAAAGAACCAAGGCCAACAGATTCTTCTGAGTACATGGAAACCTGTGGTTCCATGCTCCAAATAAATCACATCATAAAAAGGAGAAAGTAGGGGCTTACTCCCCTGTACCTACACTATGACAGGTGGGACCATCCGATTCCAGGTACCCATAGAGGTGGACTGCAGGACCCTAATCTCAACCTTCCAAGGCTGTGCTGGGCAGGGGGCCCTGGCCCAGGAAGAACCTTGGGAAGCTTATGGATCCTCCTGCCCACGCTCTGGGCCCTTTTCCGAGCCTGACTCTAAAACTCAGCAGATTGAACAGGACTTGCTGGTTATACTTTGGTCAAAGGTGTAACCTCCTATATCTCTAATTCCTCACAGAGTTCTTGCCATGTTCTCCCACCTGTCCTGTTCTCAGACCTCCAGAGTCAGGGGTGATAGGCTACTGACTGGTAACTCCATCTGGATGTCTAAGAGCATCTCCTACATAGCAAATTGTTACAGAACTCTTATGTCCACCACCCTCAATCCTATTCCTACCAAAGTCCCCCCATCTCAAGCACCATGGTCTTCGAGCTGCTCAAGTCAAAATTTTAGGTTTCATTCATCCCTGGGGGCTATTGTTCCCTCGCTCTGCATTTTCATTTCATGAATAAGTCCTGCATCTCTCCAGAACATAGTTTTTATTCTTTCCACTTCTCTCTGTGTCCATTAATTTCATGATGTTCCAGGCCACCACTGATTCTCACCTGGATGTCTATAGTGACATCCTCAGTTGTCCTGGCTCCTACTGCCACCTGCCTACAACTTACTCTCCATGCAGCAGGCAAAATGTCAATGTAACATTTACATCTAAGTATGCTACTTGCTGATGAAAACCAACTAAAGGCCTTCCAACACACATGTGATATAATCAGAACTTCTGACTCTCAGATGGCAAAGACTAATAGTGCTGCCCATCCAGTATCCATCGTTCTGTTGTGCCTTCTTATCAGAACACCTTCAGGGCTGGAATCATGAATATGTAATGCTTAGTTAACAGGTTGGTGCAAAAGAAATTGCGGTTAACATAAAACCCTAATTTAAACTGGCTCAGCTTTCCCATACAACTGAAGTTGAAGAAAATTACATTTGTTTTATCTGAATTCCTTTCCTAGAAAACCAACCACCAGGACTCACAGATAGTATCAAGGAACTGAAACTTTCCAACAGTGCATTGGATAATGAGATGCACCTGCTGCTTGTTGACCAACTCCTCTTACTCACCCCTTCCTGATTCCTATTTTCCTGTATGTAGTTATATTCATGTCCCACTAGATACACCTCTAATTTTAGTTGGGGTGGGAGACTGACTTAAAGCTGATCTCCTATGTCCTGGCTGATGGCATCTGCATTAAAGCCTTTCTTCTCTGGAAACACTCCTTGTCTTAATGATTGGCTTTCAGTGTGGTGAGCAACTTGACTTAGGCCAAACCCGCTGCATTCAGCAACATAATTTCTAATCTTTCTTACAACCAGAAGTCATCAGCTTTGTGATTCTGGGTAATGAAATGGAATCCTACTAGAAAGTTCTTCGAGAATTTTGACTTTCCTGATGCAAGTTTTACCACACACTGGTTGCCCTTTCTTTCATGTTTCCTATCTGGGGTACAATTGTGATGGCCAGAGCAACCATAACTATTTTGCAGTGGTGATGTAAAGTCTAAGAGGCTCCAAAAGAATACATCACTGAGACTTTTCAGCCATTAAAACTATCTACCTCCACCTCGGACTTCCCATTACCTGATAGAATGAACCTCCTTCTATTGATCTCACTGTGTTGAAGATGGAGTTTCCCAAATTTAATTGCAAATTATCCACGTGGCCTATCAGGGCCTGCGTCTTCTGGTCTCCATCCAGTTCTTGGACTCTATTGTCTCCATCTTTCTGGTGGTTCAATTCATTCTTTCTCATTTTTGTCTCAAGACTTCCCATAAGTTAACATTCCCATCTCTGTACACAACCATCCTTATTCCATTCCCTTTTCTCACTTGCAATGCTTACATGTACCTTTTTATTAGCTGACTCCTAATGCTGGAATTAAAACTTTATGGGAATAGAAACCTCAACTGAGTTTTTAATCACTGAATATGTGGTGCCTGAAAGAATAGTGGTAGGCACTTGGTAAACATTTGCTGAATGAATGGAAGGAATGGGTCCAACTATCAAGTGCAATTTCTTTAGTGTTCGAATTTTTGAACATAATGTACAGTCATAATGAGGTGTTCTTTTGGAACTTTACAATGGAAAAGATAATGCACATATGAAAATTTGTTACTTGGACTGTTATGGCTGGTGTGTTTTCTCTCTGCAGTCCCATATACAGAAAAAGCAAAATCATGAACAGAAGACTATTAGGAGAGGATGAAATAAACAGGCCTTGTTGTTGTGCTTTTCTGTTTCCTGTTTGTTTGTTGTTATTTGTTGTTTTCTGTTTATCTTTGATAGTTTGGAGAAATTTCTGAAAGTAAAACAAATAAGCTTATTTTTTTCTAATTTAAGACCAAATTTTTAAATCTATATCACATCTCTACTTATCTCTTTTTCAAAGTTCAGTTTCATTTGCATTCATTTTCTTCTTAGTTAGAATTTCTAATATGAAAAATCATTTTTAAATTTTAATCTTTAATGATCTATTGTTTCTTAAAGTGGTTTAAATTCTTAAATATGTTATGCTTTTTATTTTACTTATATGTTCTTTCTAGATTTTCAGGTAGAAGATTTAGTGCTTTTTTATATTTTTGTTTTTTTCTAAAAATTTATTTGAAATTAGATACACCACCAATTCCTCTTTTAAATTTATTCTTGGAAACTTTACGTGTCTAAATTTATTAATTTACCTATTGTTTTCTCTTTAATCTCAGAAATACTTAATGATGGGCTTAGTGATTTCCAAATATATGAAAATTTTTGTTGTTGTTGGCTTTGAGGTTGAAAAACACAATATGATATTGATTATTTAGAATGTATTGATTATTCTCTTTGTCTAATTCATGAGCTACTTTTGAAAACATAACAAAATGTATATTCTTTATTTGTTCGATATACATTTGTATAGTTTTAGATAAAGCTTATGGATCAAGTTATTTATACCTTTTTAGCTTTTTTAGTTTTGTCCTTTCAACATTACTAACCAGCTTACTAATGGACTAGTTAAAATGTGTTTTCTACCTATTTCCCCTATACTATGCATTTAATTTAAAATTTCAAAGTTATACATTTATTTATGTTAAAGATTTACATAGCTTCTTATCAATTGTATTTTACAACCGTTCTTTGTAAAGTCATTTTTGATATCCTGTGATTTTCCCTTTAAGTGGTGTTGAAGGGAAATAATAAAGCAACTGAGACAAGGTGCTAAGATCCAGAAGACAGACATAAGTCAATGTGTCAATTTATTTGGAAATTTAACTATACAACAGCAAGAGAAAAAAGTGTTGTAGATCAGCAACAATGACATAAAAAAATAACAGAAAGTGAGTCTCAAAAATTTTAAGAAGTTTTCTCACACACACACACACACACTCACACACACACACAACAATCAAAACAGCTATGGAGCATAGGAAACAACATAAAACAACTAATGTTTAAAATACAGTGATTGTTCATGTAAAGGCAGATAGAAGAATATTTTGAAGCAGAAATCCAAAATTTCATGATAGTTCTAGACAAAAGGAAAATAAAATGCAAAGTGGACACTCATCAGCCTCAGAGAAAAATTGGGAAAAATTGTGTATCAGAAATTAAGATTAAATTACAGTGTTCCTCAGACAGGGCATGAATTAATTGAAAATATAGTGTTCGAAATAGGGGATAGAAACAAAGCTAAGAGAATAAAACAGAATTAAGAATGTTATCAAAAGAATTAGGAATAGCTGTGGAAGATAAGATATGCAAGGAGAATCTGGCAGAGGTGTAATTGGAGTAACTTATTTCTTTCATTTTTTTTCTTTGAGGAAATATGAAATGTTGAAATAGAATTAATTTTAAGACTATAACAGTCTCATAAACACACACAGGCACACACGTACTAACATACAGGCACACACACACACACACTTTCTTGAAATAAAACAAAATTTGAATTTACATATTGAGAGGCACCTATCATACATCTGAATGTTTTGGCCCAGAGACAAAATTCAAAAATATATTGTAACAAAAATTAAACCTTAAAAATTATGTGATGTTTGAATCTTCAAGTGTAAAGACCAAGTCACTTACAAAAAAAAAATCAAGTTGATCTTAGATTGAAGCCCCAGATCCACATCAGGCCCCAAGTCAATACCATTGCCTCAAATGGACCTCATGCCCAGCATGAACAATAAGCCACAGGGAGACATCCATCCCCAGATAGATAGTCCACAGATGAACATCCGGCCCCAGGTAGATACCAGGCCCCAAATTTACTTCAGGCCCCAGAGGGACACCTAAGCCTCAGGTGGACACCAAATCCCAAGTAAACATAAGGTCCCAGCTGGACATCAGTCCTCAGCTGGACATCAGTCCTCAGCTGAACACCAGTCTCCAGGTGAATACTTGGTCCCCAGCTGAATATCAAACCTCAGGAGCACATCAGGTCCCATGTGGACAGAAGGCCCAAGTGGAAATCTAGACCCACAAGAAACATCAGGTCCCTGAGAGACACACAGGCTCAGGGGAGCACCAAAGCCCTTGATGTAATGAGGCCCCACATAAAAATCCAGGAGCCAGGTTTGTATCATGTCCCAGGTGAATTTCAGACACCTTGGAAACATCAGGCCTCAGGTGGACACTGGACTCAAGGTGTACATCAGGACCCAGGTTGATCTTCAGGCCCCAGATCGACACCAGGTAGTAGGTGGACATCAGGTCACTGGAGGATATGCAGGTGCCAGGTGGATATCTAGCTCTAGGTGGACACCCCAGGCCTCAGGGAGACATCAGAGACCAAGTAGTCACCCAAGCCCCAGAAGAATATCCTGGACACATGCAAACAACAGGCCCCAGATGCACACTTAGGCCACAAGTAGACATCAGGCCTGAGGTGGACATCAGGCTCTAGGTTGACACCCACGCCCCAGGTGGACAACAGGCCCCAAGTGAACTCCAGGCCCAGCTGAACATCAGTTCCCAGGTGGTCTCCCAGACCCCAGGTGGAAATCAGGCCCCAAGTAGACATTAAATCTCAGGTGGATAAAAAGGACCCTGGTGAACATCAACCCCCAGGTTGACACCCACGGCCCAGGTGAACACGAGGCTTCAGATGAAAACCAGGCCCAAGGTGGACATAGGTCCCTGACAGATAACAGGTCTCAGGTGTATAGCTAAGCCCCAGGTTGCCACCAGTTTCCAGGAGAATACCCAGGCCTATGGGGATACTCAGACCCCAGGTGGATATAGGCGCCAGGTAAACACCAGGCCCCAGGTGGACATCAGGGGTCAAGTGGACACACAGGTTCCAGGTGTATATCAGGCCCCAGGTATATACCATTTTTCTGGTACATAAGGTGTACATCAGGCTCACAGGTGGACACCCAGGCCCCATAAGGACACCAGCCTACAGGTGAGCATCAGGCTCCGGGAGGATACCCAGGCGTTAGGTAGCTATCAAGCCCTAACAGGACACCAGGCCCCAGGTGGGCATCAGGGCCCAATTGGGCATTCAGGTTCTAGGTAGACACCCAAGCCTCAGGTAGCATCAGGGCCAAGGTGGATACTAGACTCGAGGTGGACATCAGGCCCTAGTTGGACACTAGGCCCTAGGTAGACACCTGGGACCCTGGTGACCATCAGGTCCCAGATTAACTCCAGGTCTTAGGTGAACATCTGGTCCCAGTTGGATATGAGGCCCCAGGAGCACATCCGTCCCCAGGTGGATATCAGCTTCCAAGTTGACATCAGGCCACAAGTAGACACTGGGCTTGAGGTGTACATCAGGCCCCGGGTGGACATCCAGGCCTCAGCTGTACACCGGGCTCAGGTGGAAACCAAGGCACAGGTAACACCATGCCCTAGGTGGTTACCTAGGCTTCAGGTGGACATCAGACCCCAGGTGGACACCTGGGCCTCAGGCGATCATCAGGCCCTAGGTGGAAACTCAGGCCCCAGGTGCACATCACTCTCCAAGTGGACACCCAAGACCCAAGTTGATACCCAGGTTCCAGGTGGGCACTGGGCCCCAGATGAACACCAGGCCCCGGGTGGGGCTCCAGGTGGACATCAAGCCTCAGGTTGATAGTCCTCAGGTGGAAATAAAGGCCCAGTTTGACACTACACCCTGGGTGGATACCTAGGTCTCAGGTGGATGCATAGCCTCCAGCTCAACATCAGGCTCCAGGTGGACACCCAGGCCCTAGGTGAACACTGGGTCTTAGGTGGACATTAGGCCCCAAGTGGACAACCAGCCTTAACATGGACATCTGGCCCTAGGTAGACAGCAGGTCCAAAGTGCACATGAGGCTCCAGGTGAACACGGGTCCCCAGGGACACCTTTGTCCCCAGGTGAACACCAACACCAAGGAAGACATCCACCTCCACCTGGACATCATTCCCCAGGTGTACACCTAGGCCCTATGGGAGCACCAGGCCCCAAGTGAGTATATAGATCCCTGGTGGCCATTAGGCACCAGATTGACACCCAGGGCTTAGGTGGACACGAGGCCCCAGATGAATGCTAGTCCCCAGGTGGATAAATAGTCCCCAGGCATACATCAGGTCCAAGGTTCATACTCAGTCTTCAGGTGAACACTAGGCCCCAGGCAGACACCAGACCCCAGGTGGATGCCAGGTCCTAGGCAGACACCAGTCTTCAGGTGGACAGTGGGCCCCCAAAAGGACATTATGCCCATTATGCCCCAGGTTGATACCTAGGCTCCAGGTGGACACTAGGCTACAGGTGGTTATCTATGCCCCAAGTGGACATCAAGCCTTAGGGGAATTCCTAGTCACTATCTGAACATCAGGCCACAGGTGGATGCCCAGGCTCTTAGTGAATATCAGGTCTCACATGGACATCAGGCCCCAGGTGAACATCAGGCCCCAAGTGGATACCTAGGTTCCTGGTGAACATCAGGACCCAGGTGGCACTCAGGCCCTAGAAGAACACTCAGGCCAAAAGTGGAAATCAGAACCTATGTGGACACTCAGGGCCCAGGTGGCTACCAGGCCCCAGAGGAAAACTCCAGGCTCCAAGTGAACAACCTGGCCCCAGGTTCCAGGTAGACGCTGGAATCCAAATCAGCACCAGGCCCCAGATGGACACCCAGACCTGAGGTGAACATCAGACCCCAGAAGGTCGTCTGGCCCGAGGTGGACATCAACCCCCGGTGGATACCTAGTCCCCAGGTGGATATCAGGCCCCAGTTTGACTTCAGTCCCTGGGTAGATACCTAGGCCTCAGGTGGATATCCAGTCTCTAGCTAAACATCAGGCTCCAGGTAGACCCAGGCCCTAGCTGACTGGGGACTAGTGTTCATATGGGGCCACATGTCCATCTGGGCCCTTGGTGTCAACTTGGGGCCTGATGTACATCAGATGCCCAGTGTTCATTTGTAGCCTGATGTCAGCCTGGGAGCTGGTGTTCGCTGGAGGGCTGAAATCCTCCTGGTGCCTGATGTCCAACTTGAGACTTTGTTTCCACCTGGAGACTGATGTCCACCTGGGACCAGATGTCCAACTGGAGCAAGATGTCTACCTGTAGCCTAGAACTTCACCTAAGGCTTGATGTTCCCCAGAGCCTATGCATCTACCTAGGGACTTGTGTCCAGGTGGGGCCTGACGTCCATCTTGGGCCTGGAATTAACCTGGGTGTTCCCAGGGAGTTGGGTAAATCCAGACAACTGTGGCTCACCCAACCCAGGGGACCACGCAGCCTGCACCACCGCCGGGGCTGCGCTGTGGAAGAGTCACCAGCCAGCCAGCCCTGGCCCATGAGGGGGACTTCCCCCGCCCAGAAGTCCACCCTCAGCAGGGATACACGGCTATGGAGGAAGCAGCGGATACCTTCCAAAGTTTGTGGAGACTCTTCTGCCACACCAAAAGTTTCATCATCAGCTGCAATGCCCACTAGGGCTCAGAGACACCTCCGGGATGTGGACTAGCAGTGTCTTTGCTGGGCACCTGCAGTGTTGACCAAGAGAAGCCTCCACATCATATTCCTCCACCTCCACGTTCCGCATCCAAAGTTCTCTCAACATTTCTAAGCAGGAGAAATAAAAAGAAACTGAAATGAGAAAAAAAGAGAGAGAAAGAAAGCCATGAGCAAAAAACAAAACAAAACAAAACAAAACAAAAAAAAACCTTTGGAAATCATAAACTGTCCCAAAGCAAATAACAAATTCTTGTCTCTTTAAACATTCTATGCTACTTCAATGATAAATGATTTATTTTTTTTTTCCACTGGCAATTTGTAATGATTAACTTCTCTGGCTTTAATGAATACAAACTGAATCACATGTGGGAAGATATTTGTACTATATGAAGCATTTCAAATTTTAAAACATTGTCCAATTTTTTTCCATGGATTAACAATTAATGGGAAATTTACAAAATTGCTGTGTTAATGTCTCCTCAGAATAATTAGATGCGAATAATCAGGAGTCCCATCTTCAGGACCTCCTTGAGCCGATTTCCACTAGGGGAGGGACAGCTTCAGGGCGCCTGCTGGGGTCATCTCATGACCCACCATCAGATCCCATTCTGGACCCCTCCGAGTGAGAATGGATGGGCTGAGCACATGGACTGACGCAGGCAGGGCCTGGCTGCAGCCCACAATCATCCCATGGGCCTCAAGGCGTGGAGTCAGCTGAAAGGTCACTGACCCGTGAGCCCTCTGCCTCCCTCCTTTCAAAGAGCGGTGACCTGCCGTGATTCTCAAGGGCCTGGGGCTCCTTCAGGCTGATCCCGCTTCCCAGGACACGTGTCAACAGGTCCAGGGGCCAATCCCAGGGGGAGCCAACGCGTGGCACTGGCGTAGCCTAGAGCAGATGGTGTGAACGTGTGTCACTGAGGGCCCACGGGGCGATGGCGAAGGAAACAATGGTGTCCAGGCATGTGCCCGGTGGAAGGGGGGCACAGGTGACCTTTCCATGAATGCCAGGGAAAATCAAAGAACGCCTGGGATCTAGCAGCGGGCCAAAAGTTTCAGGGGGCCAGTCCACCCAGGAGCAGAGGGGAGTCTCCTTCTCAGGAATGACACTGGGTGTGCAGAGGAAATGCGACAGCACCTGTCCCAGAAGACAAGGACCTGTCTTGCAAAGGAGGAGGGAGGCAGAGGGCTCAGATGTGGCCGTGAACTTTCAGTGGACAGCAGGCCTTGAGGCCTGTGGGATGATTGTGGGCTGCAGCGAGACCCTGCCTGCCTCAGGAGATGTGCTCAGCCCATGCTTTCTCACACGGAGTGTCCATTATCGGATCCCAAGCAGAGTCCTGAGTCCCCAGCAGGGGCCCTGAAGCTCCCCCTCCCCCGCTGGAAATCGGGGCAAACCCAAGAAGATTTGCAGAGAGAAACAATCATGACAGGGATCTCCAGGACGTGTCTCCCTGATGGACTGGGAAGTGATCCTTCTGGAAGATATCCAGCCAGACCAGGAAGCACGTAAGCCCCGGAGAAACAGGGGATACACAGCCAGAGGGAGGACGGAGCAGAGGCCAGAGCCCAGGCCGGGTACAGCACCGTGCCACTGCCACGGGCTGAAGGAGAGGGGTGCCAAACGGGTGGCTTGTCCAGTGAGGCCAGCGTTCCAGTGACTGGGATTGTGGCCATCTCCCATTCCTGGCTTCCTCTTTCAGCCTGTGTGGTGGTGTGGCTTCTTTTCTCACAGAGGAACCCTGAAAAGATACAAGCCTCTTCTGTGATGGGGGCCTCCTGCTCTCCTGCAGGAGGATGAGCTCCCTGCGGCTTTTGTCCGCGGCTGCAGTGTGTTTGTCTTGATCAATGAAAAGAGGCCGCACCGGATGGGGATGAGATTTCAACTGCTCCGGGAGTCACGCATCTCCTCACGTGGTCCAGGCCTTCACAAACCCAAAGTGGAACCGCCGCGAAAACGCTTGACGAGCGGACACATGACCCAGGCACAGACGCGGAGGGAGGCTCACCAAAGACAGGCGACAGGCAAGAAATCGCTTTTGGGCGCACAGGGCACTTTCCTCCAAACACACAATCACACTAACACACACACACACACACAGACACACACCAGCCGACAGAGAGAGGGCAAGTGTCCCGGCCCCCGGGATCGTCAAAGTAGGCCCTGAAAGAGGGGGTGGGAATTTGGGGAGCAAGAGACACGAGAAATGGAAACAAGACAGTATCCTGATCAACTCTCGTTTAATGGCGGTAATGCAATGCCTTATATACATTTGGAGGGGAAGGGGTTGGGCTAAGGCGGAAATGACCTCATTGCGGAGGCCGTGGCCAGATAGGTTTTGGTTTCTCTGGTCGGACGTCATGTTGCGCCTGCGCTGTCAGGTAGTAATTTTCGCGGGCGCGGGAAAAATGAATGAAGAAGAAGCAGGAAGAGCGCCATCTTTTAATGGCGATATTAATACAGGGAAGAAGGTAAATCTAGGGAGAAGGTGTGGGGTGGAAATGAATATAGCTCAGGCGTTTAATCTTTAATTATTATTCGCTATGGCCGGGGCGTGCAGCTCCGCACAGGCAAGGAACTCACAGAGCGTGAGAGACAGGCAGAGAAGCGAAAATGGGAGACACACAAACACATACACACACAGAGAGAGTCCTACAGCCGTGGCGCGGAAACAAACACCCCCAGGCAGCCGCTGACGCTAGGGGGTTCGGCTCTCGACCAGAACGACCTTCGGTTGAGAGAGCAGCCCACGGGCCTGCAGGCCCACCCGTCCTCGAGATCACGGGGTCACGACTTCTGGGGAGACTCACCCGAACAGCGTCCGGGCGGGCCTGAGGCTGGGATGCGGCGCTGCTTCCCCCGGACCCCGCCTGTGCTTTCAACGTCCTGGTCAGCCCTTTGCCACGACTCCTGGCATCCGGAGAACGTCCTGTCCACCCCGTGGGGAGGTCAGGCTGGAGCCCCGGAGCCCCGCCAGCCAAGCACTGCCACGGAGGGCTCCTGGTTGCCAGGCCTCAGGGAGCCGTTTCTCTGACAACCGTGGGAACCACTGTGACGCGGGCACCCGCTCGCCACTCGCGCATGCGCATTGGCTGGGCCGCCCCGCGCTCCGCTGCCGGCAGTCAGGCTGCGTCCCCTTTAAAGGACGGTGACCGCTGGGCTCCAGGGGCTCTCCTGCTGCCGCCTTGCCAGCGGCTGCATCCGGGGTTCAGTAGGGGGCCGCGTGGGAGAGGCGGCCGCGGGCGGCCTCCCAGGATCAAACCCCCAGGGGTCCCGTCTTCAGGACCTCCTTGAGCCGATTTCCACCGGGGGAACGGCAGCTTCAGGGCGCCTGCTGGGGTCATCTCTCGACCCCCCATCAGATCCCATTCTGGACCCCTCCGAGTGAGAATGGATGGGCTGAGCACATGGACTGAGGCAGGCAAGGCCTGGCTGCAGCCCACAATCATCCCATGGGCCTCAAGGCGTGGAGTCAGCTGAAAGGTCACTGACCCGTGAGCCCTCTGCCTCCCTCCTTTCAAAGAGCGGTGACCTGCCGTGATTCTCAAGGGCCTGGGGCTCCTTCAGGCTGATCCCGCTTCCCAGGACACGTGTCAACAGGTCCAGGGGCCAATCCCAGGGGGAGCCAACGAGTGGCACTGGCGTAGCCTAGAGCAGATGGTGTGAACGTGTGTCACTGAGGGCCCACGGGGCGATGGCGAAGGAAACAATGGTGTCCAGGCATGTGCCCGGTGGAAGGGGGGCACAGGTGACCTTTCCATGAATGCCAGGGAAAATCAAAGAACGCCTGGGATCTAGCAGCGGGCCAAAAGTTTCAGGGGGCCAGTCCACCCAGGAGCAGAGGGGAGTCTCCTTCTCAGGAATGAGACTGGGTGTGCAGAGGAAATGCGACAGCACCTGTCCCAGAAGACAAGGATCTGTCTTTCAAAGGAGGAGGGAGGCAGAGGGCTCAGATGCGGCCGTGAACTTTCAGTGGACAGCAGGCCTTCAGGCCTGTGGGATGATTGTGGGCTGCAGCGAGACCCTGCCTGCCTCAGGAGATGTGCTCAGCCCATGCTTTCTCACCCGGAGAGTCCATTATCGGATCCCAAGCGGAGTCCTGAGTCCCCAGCAGGGGCCCTGAAGCTCCCCCTCCCCCGCTGGAAATCTGGGCAAACCCAAGCAGGTTTGCAGAGAGAAACAATCATGACAGGGATCTCCAGGACGTGTCTCCCCGATGGACTGGGAAGTGATCCTTCTGGAAGACATCCAGCCAGACCAGGAAGCACGTAAGCCCCGGAGAAACAGGGGATACACAGCCAGAGGGAGGACGGAGCAGAGGCCAGAGGCCAGAGCCCAGGCCGGGTACAGCACCGTGCCACTGCCACGGGCTGAAGGAGAGGGGTGCCAAACGGGTGGCTTGTCCAGTGAGGCCAGCGTTCCAGTGACTGGGATTGTGGCCATCTCCCATTCCTGGCTTCCTCTTTCAGCCTGTGTGGTGGTGTGGCTTCTTTTCTCACAGAGGAGCCCTGAAAAGATACAAGCCTCTTCTGTGATGGGGGCCTCCTGCTCTCCTGCAGGAGGATGAGCTCCCTGCGGCTTTTGTCCGAGGCTGCAGTGTGTTTGTCTTGATCAATGAAAAGAGGCCGCACCGGATGGGGATGAGATTTCAACTGCTCCGGGAGTCACGCATCTCCTCACGTGGTCCAGGCCTTCACAAACCCAAAGTGGAACCGCCGCGAAAACGCTTGACGAGGGGACTCATGACCCAGGCACAGACCGGGAGGGAGCCTCACCAAAGACAGGCGACAGTCAAGAAATCGCTTTTGGGCGCACAGGGCACTTTCTTCCAAACACACAATCTCACACACACACACCCACCCACACACACACACACACACAGACACACACAGCCGACAGAGAGAGGGCAAGGAACTCACAGAGCGTGAGAGACAGGCAGAGAAGCGAAAATGGGAGACACACAAACACATACACACACAGAGAGAGTCCTACAGCCGTGGCGCGGAAACAAACACCCCCAGGCAGCCGCTGACGCTAGGGGGTTCGGCTCTCGACCAGAACGACCTTCGGTTGAGAGAGCAGCCCACGGGCCTGCAGGCCCACCCGTCCTCGAGATCACGGGGGCACGACTTCTGGGGAGACCCACCCGAACAGCGTCCGGGCGGGCCTGAGGCTGGGATGCGGCGCTGCTTCCCCCGGACCCCGCCTGTGCTTTCAACGTCCTGGTCAGCCCTTTGCCACGACTCCTGGCATCCGGAGAACGTCCTGTCCACCCCGTGGGGAGGTCAGGCTGGAGCCCCGGAGCCCCGCCAGCCAAGCACTGCCACGGAGGGCTCCTGTTTGCCAGGCCTCAGGGAGCCGTTTCTCTGACAACCGTGGGAACCACTGTGACGCGGGCACCCGCTCGCCACTCGCGCATGCGCATTGGCTGGGCCGCCCCGCGCTCCGCTGCCGGCAGTCAGGCTGCGTCCCCTTTAAAGGACGGTGACCGCTGGGCTCCAGGGGCTCTCCTGCTGCCGCCTTGCCAGCGGCTGCATCCGGGGTTCAGTAGGGGGCCGCGTGGGAGAGGCGGCCGCGGGCGGCCTCCCAGGATCAAACCCCCAGGGGTCCCGTCTTCAGGACCTCCTTGAGCCGATTTCCACCGGGGGAGCGGCAGCTTCAGGGCGCCTGCTGGGGTCATCTCTCGACCCCCCATCAGATCCCATTCTGGACCCCTCCGAGTGAGAATGGATGGGCTGAGCACATCGACTGAGGCAGGCAGGGCCTGGCTGCAGCCCACAATCATCCCATGGGCCTCAAGGCGTGGAGTCAGCTGAAAGGTCACTGACCCGTGAGCCCTCTGCCTCCCTCCTTTCAAAGAGCGGTGACCTGCCGTGATTCTCAAGGGCCTGGGGATCCTTCAGGCTGATCCCGCTTCCCAGGACACGTGTCAACAGGTCCAGGGGCCAATCCCAGGTGGAGCCAACGCGTGGCACTGGCGTAGCCTGGAGCAGATGGTGGGAATGTGTGTCACTGAGGGCCCACGGGGCGATGGCGAAGGAAACAATGGTGTCCAGGCATGTGCCCGGTGGAAGGGGGGCACAGGTGACCTTTCCATGAATGCCAGGGAAAATCAAAGAACGCCTGGGATCTAGCAGCGGGCCAAAAGTTTCAGGGGGCCAGTCCCCCCAGGAGCAGAAGGGAGTCTCCTTCTCAGGAATGAGACTGGGTGTGCAGAGGAAATGCGACAGCACCTGTCCCAGAAGACAAGGACCTGTCTTTCAAAGGAGGAGGGAGGCAGAGGGCTCAGATGCGGCCGTGAACTTTCAGTGGACAGCAGGCCTTGAGGCCTGTGGGATGATTGTGGGCTGCAGCGAGACCCTGCCTGCCTCAGGAGATGTGCTCAGCCTATGCTTTCTCACCCGGAGTGTCCATTATCGGATCCCAAGCGGAGTCCTGAGTCCCCAGCAGGGGCCCTGAAGCTCCCCCTCCCCCGCTGGAAATCGGGGCAAACCCAAACAGGTTTGCAGAGAGAAACAATCATGACAGGGATCTCCAGGACGTGTCTCCCCGATGGACTGAGAAGTGATCCTTCTGGAAGACATCCAGCCAGACCAGGAAGCACGTAAGCCCCGGAGAAACAGGGGATACACAGCCAGAGGGAGGACGGAGCAGAGGCCAGAGGCCAGAGCCCAGGCCGGGTACAGCACCGTGCCACTGCCACGGGCTGAAGGAGAGGGGTGCCAAACGGGTGGCTTGTCCAGTGAGGCCAGCGTTCCAGTGACTGGGATTGTGGCCATCTCCCATTCCTGGCTTCCTCATTCAGCCTGTGTGGTGGTGTGGCTTCTTTTCTCACAGAGGAGCCCTGAAAAGATACAAGCCTCTTCTGTGATGGGGGCCTCCTGCTCTCCTGCAGGAGGATGAGCTCCCTGCGGCTTTTGTCCGCGACTGCAGTGTGTTTGTCTTGATCAATGAAAAGAGGCCGCACCGGATGGGGATGAGATTTCAACTGCTCCGGGAGTCACGCATCTCCTCACGTGGTCCAGGCCTTCAGAAACCCAAAGTGGAACCGCCGCGAAAACGCTTGACGAGCGGACACATGACCCAGGCACAGACGCGGAGGGAGGCTCACCAAAGACAGGCGACAGGCAAGAAATCGCTTTTGGGCGCACAGGGCACTTTCCTCCAAACACACAATCTCACACACACACACACCCACACACACACACACACACACACACCAGCCGACAGAGAGAGGGCAAGGAACTCACAGAGCGTGAGAGACAGGCAGAGAAGCGAAAATGGGTGACACACAAACACATACACACACAGAGAGAGTCCTACAGCCGTGGCGCGGAAACAAACACCCCCAGGCAGCCGCTGACGCTAGGGGGTTCGGCTCTCGACCAGAACGACCTTCGGTTGAGAGAGCAGCCCACGGGCCTGCAGGCCCACCCGTCCTCGAGATCACGGGGGCACGACTTCTGGGGAGACTCACCCGAACAGCGTCCGGGTGGGCCTGAGGCTGGGATGCGGCGCTGCTTCCCCCGGACCCCGCCTGTGCTTTCAACGTCCTGGTCAGCCCTTTGCCACGACTCCTGGCATCCGGAGAACGTCCTGTCCACCCCGTGGGGAGGTCAGGCTGGAGCCCCGGAGCCCCGCCAGCCAAGCACTGCCACGGAGGGCTCCTGTTTGCCAGGCCTCAGGGAGCCGTTTCTCTGACAACCGTGGGAACCACTGTGACGCGGGCACCCACCCGCTCGCCACTCGCGCATGCGCATTGGCTGGGCCGCCCCGCGCTCCGCTGCCGGCAGTCAGGCTGCGTCCCCTTTAAAGGACGGTGACCGCTGGGCTCCAGGGGCTCTCCTGCTGCCGCCTTGCCAGCGGCTGCATCCGGGGTTCAGTAGGGGGCCGCGTGGGAGAGGCGGCCGCGGGCGGCCTCCCAGGATCAAACCCCCAGGGGTCCCGTCTTCAGGACCTCCTTGAGCCGATTTCCACCGGGGGAGCGGCAGCTTCAGGGCGCCTGCTGGGGTCATCTCTCGACCCCCCATCAGATCCCATTCTGGACCCCTCCGAGTGAGAATGGATGGGCTGAGCACATGGACTGAGGCAGGCAGGGCCTGGCTGCAGCCCACAATCATCCCATGGGCCTCAAGGCGTGGAGTCAGCTGAAAGGTCACTGACCCGTGAGCCCTCTGCCTCCCTCCTTTCAAAGAGCGGTGACCTGCCGTGATTCTCAAGGGCCTGGGGCTCCTTCAGGCTGATCCCGCTTCCCAGGACACGTGTCAACAGGTCCAGGGGCCAATCCCAGGGGGAGCCAACGAGTGGCACTGGCGTAGCCTAGAGCAGATGGTGTGAACGTGTGTCACTGAGGGCCCACGGGGCGATGGCGAAGGAAACAATGGTGTCCAGGCATGTGCCCGGTGGAAGGGGGGCACAGGTGACCTTTCCATGAATGCCAGGGAAAATCAAAGAACGCCTGGGATCTAGCAGCGGGCCAAAAGTTTCAGGGGGCCAGTCCACCCAGGAGCAGAGGGGAGTCTCCTTCTCAGGAATGAGACTGGGTGTGCAGAGGAAATGCGACAGCACCTGTCCCAGAAGACAAGGACCTGTCTTTCAAAGGAGGAGGGAGGCAGAGGGCTCAGATGCGGCCGTGAACTTTCAGTGGACAGCAGGCCTTCAGGCCTGTGGGATGATTGTGGGCTGCAGCGAGACCCTGCCTGCCTCAGGAGATGTGCTCAGCCCATGCTTTCTCACCCGGAGAGTCCATTATCGGATCCCAAGCGGAGTCCTGAGTCCCCAGCAGGGGCCCTGAAGCTCCCCCTCCCCCGCTGGAAATCTGGGCAAACCCAAGCAGGTTTGCAGAGAGAAACAATCATGACAGGGATCTCCAGGACGTGTCTCCCCGATGGACTGGGAAGTGATCCTTCTGGAAGACATCCAGCCAGACCAGGAAGCACGTAAGCCCCGGAGAAACAGGGGATACACAGCCAGAGGGAGGACGGAGCAGAGGCCAGAGGCCAGAGCCCAGGCCGGGTACAGCACCGTGCCACTGCCACGGGCTGAAGGAGAGGGGTGCCAAACGGGTGGCTTGTCCAGTGAGGCCAGCGTTCCAGTGACTGGGATTGTGGCCATCTCCCATTCCTGGCTTCCTCTTTCAGCCTGTGTGGTGGTGTGGCTTCTTTTCTCACAGAGGAGCCCTGAAAAGATACAAGCCTCTTCTGTGATGGGGGCCTCCTGCTCTCCTGCAGGAGGATGAGCTCCCTGCGGCTTTTGTCCGAGGCTGCAGTGTGTTTGTCTTGATCAATGAAAAGAGGCCGCACCGGATGGGGATGAGATTTCAACTGCTCCGGGAGTCACGCATCTCCTCACGTGGTCCAGGCCTTCACAAACCCAAAGTGGAACCGCCGCGAAAACGCTTGACGAGGGGACTCATGACCCAGGCACAGACCGGGAGGGAGCCTCACCAAAGACAGGCGACAGCCAAGAAATCGCTTTTGGGCGCACAGGGCACTTTCTTCCAAACACACAATCTCACACACACACACACACCCACACACAGACACACACAGCCGACAGAGAGAGGGCAAGGAACTCACAGAGCGTGAGAGACAGGCAGAGAAGCGAAAATGGGAGACACACAAACACATACACACACAGAGAGAGTCCTACAGCCGTGGCGCGGAAACAAACACCCCCAGGCAGCCGCTGACGCTAGGGGGTTCGGCTCTCGACCAGAACGACCTTCGGTTGAGAGAGCAGCCCACGGGCCTGCAGGCCCACCCGTCCTCGAGATCACGGGGGCACGACTTCTGGGGAGACCCACCCGAACAGCGTCCGGGCGGGCCTGAGGCTGGGATGCGGCGCTGCTTCCCCCGGACCCCGCCTGTGCTTTCAACGTCCTGGTCAGCCCTTTGCCACGACTCCTGGCATCCGGAGAACGTCCTGTCCACCCCGTGGGGAGGTCAGGCTGGAGCCCCGGAGCCCCGCCAGCCAAGCACTGCCACGGAGGGCTCCTGGTTGCCAGGCCTCAGGGAGCCGTTTCTCTGACAACCGTGGGAACCACTGTGACGCGGGCACCCGCTCGCCACTCGCGCATGCGCATTGGCTGGGCCGCCCCGCGCTCCGCTGCCGGCAGTCAGGCTGCGTCCCCTTTAAAGGACGGTGACCGCTGGGCTCCAGGGGCTCTCCTGCTGCCGCCTTGCCAGCGGCTGCATCCGGGGTTCAGTAGGGGGCCGCGTGGGAGAGGCGGCCGCGGGCGGCCTCCCAGGATCAAACCCCCAGGGGTCCCGTCTTCAGGACCTCCTTGAGCCGATTTCCACCGGGGGAGCGGCAGCTTCAGGGCGCCTGCTGGGGTCATCTCTCGACCCCCCATCAGATCCCATTCTGGACCCCTCCGAGTGAGAATGGATGGGCTGAGCACATGGACTGAGGCAGGCAGGGCCTGGCTGCAGCCCACAATCATCCCATGGGCCTCAAGGCGTGGAGTCAGCTGAAAGGTCACTGACCCGTGAGCCCTCTGCCTCCCTCCTTTCAAAGAGCGGTGACCTGCCGTGATTCTCAAGGGCCTGGGGCTCCTTCAGGCTGATCCTGCTTCCCAGGACACGTGTCAACAGGTCCAGGGGCCAATCCCAGGGGGAGCCAACGAGTGGCACTGGCGTAGCCTAGAGCAGATGGTGTGAACGTGTGTCACTGAGGGCCCACGGGGCGATGGCGAAGGAAACAATGGTGTCCAGGCATGTGCCCGGTGGAAGGGGGGCACAGGTGACCTTTCCATGAATGCCAGGGAAAATCAAAGAACGCCTGGGATCTAGCAGCGGGCCAAAAGTTTCAGGGGGCCAGTCCACCCAGGAGCAGAGGGGAGTCTCCTTCTCAGGAATGAGACTGGGTGTGCAGAGGAAATGCGACAGCACCTGTCCCAGAAGACAAGGACCTGTCTTTCAAAGGAGGAGGGAGGCAGAGGGCTCAGATGCGGCCGTGAACTTTCAGTGGACAGCAGGCCTTCAGGCCTGTGGGATGATTGTGGGCTGCAGCGAGACCCTGCCTGCCTCAGGAGATGTGCTCAGCCCATGCTTTCTCACCCGGAGAGTCCATTATCGGATCCCAAGCGGAGTCCTGAGTCCCCAGCAGGGGCCCTGAAGCTCCCCCTCCCCCGCTGGAAATCTGGGCAAACCCAAGCAGGTTTGCAGAGAGAAACAATCATGACAGGGATCTCCAGGACGTGTCTCCCCGATGGACTGGGAAGTGATCCTTCTGGAAGACATCCAGCCAGACCAGGAAGCACGTAAGCCCCGGAGAAACAGGGGATACACAGCCAGAGGGAGGACGGAGCAGAGGCCAGAGGCCAGAGCCCAGGCCGGGTACAGCACCGTGCCACTGCCACGGGCTGAAGGAGAGGGGTGCCAAACGGGTGGCTTGTCCAGTGAGGCCAGCGTTCCAGTGACTGGGATTGTGGCCATCTCCCATTCCTGGCTTCCTCTTTCAGCCTGTGTGGTGGTGTGGCTTCTTTTCTCACAGAGGAGCCCTGAAAAGATACAAGCCTCTTCTGTGATGGGGGCCTCCTGCTCTCCTGCAGGAGGATGAGCTCCCTGCGGCTTTTGTCCGAGGCTGCAGTGTGTTTGTCTTGATCAATGAAAAGAGGCCGCACCGGATGGGGATGAGATTTCAACTGCTCCGGGAGTCACGCATCTCCTCACGTGGTCCAGGCCTTCACAAACCCAAAGTGGAACCGCCGCGAAAACGCTTGACGAGGGGACTCATGACCCAGGCACAGACCGGGAGGGAGCCTCACCAAAGACAGGCGACAGCCAAGAAATCGCTTTTGGGCGCACAGGGCACTTTCTTCCAAACACACAATCTCACACACACACACACACCCACACACACACACACACACAGACACACACAGCCGACAGAGAGAGGGCAAGGAACTCACAGAGCGTGAGAGACAGGCAGAGAAGCGAAAATGGGAGACACACAAACACATACACACACAGAGAGAGTCCTACAGCCGTGGCGCGGAAACAAACACCCCCAGGCAGCCGCTGACGCTAGGGGGTTCGGCTCTCGACCAGAACGACCTTCGGTTGAGAGAGCAGCCCACGGGCCTGCAGGCCCACCCGTCCTCGAGATCACGGGGGCACGACTTCTGGGGAGACTCACCCGAACAGCGTCCGGGCGGGCCTGAGGCTGGGATGCGGCGCTGCTTCCCCCGGACCCCGCCTGTGCTTTCAACGTCCTGGTCAGCCCTTTGCCACGACTCCTGGCATCCGGAGAACGTCCTGTCCACCCCGTGGGGAGGTCAGGCTGGAGCCCCGGAGCCCCGCCAGCCAAGCACTGCCACGGAGGGCTCCTGTTTGCCAGGCCTCAGGGAGCCGTTTCTCTGACAACCGTGGGAACCACTGTGACGCGGGCACCCGCTCGCCACTCGCGCATGCGCATTGGCTGGGCCGCCCCGCGCTCCGCTGCCGGCAGTCAGGCTGCGTCCCCTTTAAAGGACGGTGACCGCTGGGCTCCAGGGGCTCTCCTGCTGCCGCCTTGCCAGCGGCTGCATCCGGGGTTCAGTAGGGGGCCGCGTGGGAGAGGCGGCCGCGGGCGGCCTCCCAGGATCAAACCCCCAGGGGTCCCGTCTTCAGGACCTCCTTGAGCCGATTTCCACCGGGGGAGCGGCAGCTTCAGGGCGCCTGCTGGGGTCATCTCTCGACCCCCCATCAGATCCCATTCTGGACCCCTCCGAGTGAGAATGGATGGGCTGAGCACATCGACTGAGGCAGGCAGGGCCTGGCTGCAGCCCACAATCATCCCATGGGCCTCAAGGCGTGGAGTCAGCTGAAAGGTCACTGACCCGTGAGCCCTCTGCCTCCCTCCTTTCAAAGAGCGGTGACCTGCCGTGATTCTCAAGGGCCTGGGGATCCTTCAGGCTGATCCCACTTCCCAGGACACGTGTCAACAGGTCCAGGGGCCAATCCCAGGGGGAGCCAAAGCGTGGCACTGGCGTTGCCTAGAGCAGATGGTGTGAACGTGTGTCACTGAGGGCCCACGGGGCGATGGCGAAGGAAACAATGGTGTCCAGGCATGTGCCCGGTGGAAGGGGGGCACAGGTGACCTTTCCATGAATGCCAGGGAAAATCAAAGAACGCCTGGGATCTAGCAGCGGGCCAAAAGTTTCAGGGGGCCAGTCCACCCAGGAGCAGAGGGGAGTCTCCTTCTCAGGAATGAGACTGGGTGTGCAGAGGAAATGCGACAGCACCTGTCCCAGAAGACAAGGACCTGTCTTTCAAAGGAGGAGGGAGGCAGAGGGCTCAGATGCGGCCGTGAACTTTCAGTGGACAGCAGGCCTTGAGGCCTGTGGGATGATTGTGGGCTGCAGCGAGACCCTGCCTGCCTCAGCAGATGTGCTCAGCCCATGCTTTCTCACCCGGAGAGTCCATTATCGGATCCCAAGCGGAGTCCTGAGTCCCCAGCAGGGGTCCTGAAGCTCCCCCTCCCTCGCTGGAAATCGGGGCAAACCCAAGCAGGTTTGCAGAGAGAAACAATCATGACAGGGATCTCCAGGACGTGCCTCCCCGATGGACTGGGAAGTGATCCTTCTGGAAGACATCCAGCCAGACCAGGAAGCACGTAAGCCCCGGAGAAACAGGGGATACACAGCCAGAGGGAGGACGGAGCAGAGGCCAGAGGCCAGAGCCCAGGCCGGGTACAGCACCGTGCCACTGCCACGGGCTGAAGGAGAGGGGTGCCAAACGGGTGGCTTGTCCAGTGAGGCCAGCGTTCCAGTGACTGGGATTGTGGCCATCTCCCATTCCTGGCTTCCTCTTTCAGCCTGTGTGGTGGTGTGGCTTCTTTTCTCACAGAGGAGCCCTGAAAGATACAAGCCTCTTCTGTGATGGGGGCCTCCTGCTCTCCTGCAGGAGGATGAGCTCCCTGCGGCTTTTGTCCGCGGCTGCAGTGTGTTTGTCTTGATCAATGAAAAGAGGCCGCACCGGATGGGGATGAGATTTCAACTGCTCCGGGAGTCACGCATCTCCTCACGTGGTCCAGGCCTTCACAAACCCAAAGTGGAACCGCCGCGAAAACGCTTGAGGAGCGGACACATGACCCAGGCTCAGACGCGGAGGGAGGCTCACCAAAGACAGGCGACAGGCAAGAAATCGCTTTTGGGCGCACAGGGCACTTTACTCCAAACACACAATCTCACACACAAACACACACACACACACACACACACACACACACACCAGCCGACAGAGAGAGGGCAAGGAACTCACAGAGCATGAGAGACAGGCAGAGAAGCGAAAATGGGAGACACACAAACACATACACACACAGAGAGAGTCCTACAGCCGTGGCGCGGAAACAAACACCCCCAGGCAGCCGCTGACGCTAGGGGGTTCGGCTCTCGACCAGAACGACCTTCGGTTGAGAGAGCAGCCCACGGGCCTGCAGGCCCACCCGTCCTCGAGATCACGGGGGCACGACTTCTGGGGAGACTCACCCGAACAGCGTCCGAGCGGGCCTGAGGCTGGGATGCGGCGCTGCTTCCCCCGGACCCCGCCTGTGCTTTCAACGTCCTGGTCAGCCCTTTGCCACGACTCCTGGCATCCGGAGAACGTCCTGTCCACCCCGTGGGGAGGTCAGGCTGGAGCCCCGGAGCCCCGCCAGCCAAGCACTGCCACGGAGGGCTCCTGTTTGCCAGGCCTCAGGGAGCCGTTTCTCTGACAACCGTGGGAACCACTGTGACGCGGGCACCCGCTCGCCACTCGCGCATGCGCATTGGCTGGGCCGCCCCGCGCTCCGCTGCCGGCAGTCAGGCTGCGTCCCCTTTAAAGGACGGTGACCGCTGGGCTCCAGGGGCTCTCCTGCTGCCGCCTTGCCAGCGGCTGCATCCGGGGTTCAGTAGGGGGCCGCGTGGGAGAGGCGGCCGCGGGCGGCCTCCCAGGATCAAACCCCCAGGGGTCCCGTCTTCAGGACCTCCTTGAGCCGATTTCCACCGGGGGAGCGGCAGCTTCAGGGCGCCTGCTGGGGTCATCTCTCGACCCCCCATCAGATCCCATTCTGGACCCCTCCGAGTGAGAATGGATGGGCTGAGCACATCGACTGAGGCAGGCAGGGCCTGGCTGCAACCCACAATCATCCCATGGGCCTCAAGGCGTGGAGTCAGCTGAAAGGTCACTGACCCGTGAGCCCTCTGCCTCCCTCCTTTCAAAGAGCGGTGACCTGCCGTGATTCTCAAGGGCCTGGGGCTCCTTCAGGCTGATCCCGCTTCCCAGGACACGTGTCAACAGGTCCAGGGGCCAATCCCAGGTGGAGCCAACGCGTGGCACTGGCGTAGCCTGGAGCAGATGGTGTGAACGTGTGTCACTGAGGGCCCACGGGGCGATGGCGAAGGAAACAATGGTGTCCAGGCATGTGCCCGGTGGAAGGGGGGCACAGGTGACCTTTCCATGAATGCCAGGGAAAATCAAAGAACGCCTGGGATCTAGCAGCGGGCCAAAAGTTTCAGGGGGCCAGTCCACCCAGGAGCAGAAGGGAGTCTCCTTCTCAGGAATGAGACTGGGTGTGCAGAGGAAATGCGACAGCACCTGTCCCAGAAGACAAGGACCTGTCTTTCAAAGGAGGAGGGAGGCAGAGGGCTCAGATGCGGCCGTGAACTTTCAGTGGACAGCAGGCCTTGAGGCCTGTGGGATGATTGTGGGCTGCAGCGAGACCCTGCCTGCCTCAGGAGATGTGCTCAGCCTATGCTTTCTCACCCGGAGTGTCCATTATCGGATCCCAAGCGGAGTCCTGAGTCCCCAGCAGGGGCCCTGAAGCTCCCCCTCCCCCGCTGGAAATCGGGGCAAACCCAAACAGGTTTGCAGAGAGAAACAATCATGACAGGGATCTCCAGGACGTGTCTCCCCGATGGACTGAGAAGTGATCCTTCTGGAAGACATCCAGCCAGACCAGGAAGCACGTAAGCCCCGGAGAAACAGGGGATACACAGCCAGAGGGAGGACGGAGCAGAGGCCAGAGGCCAGAGCCCAGGCCGGGTACAGCACCGTGCCACTGCCACGGGCTGAAGGAGAGGGGTGCCAAACGGGTGGCTTGTCCAGTGAGGCCAGCGTTCCAGTTACTGGGATTGTGGCCATCTCCCATTCCTGGCTTCCTCATTCAGCCTGTGTGGTGGTGTGGCTTCTTTTCTCACAGAGGAGCCCTGAAAAGATACAAGCCTCTTCTGTGATGGGGGCCTCCTGCTCTCCTGCAGGAGGATGAGCTCCCTGCGGCTTTTGTCCGCGACTGCAGTGTGTTTGTCTTGATCAATGAAAAGAGGCCGCACCGGATGGGGATGAGATTTCAACTGCTCCGGGAGTCACGCATCTCCTCACGTGGTCCAGGCCTTCAGAAACCCAAAGTGGAACCGCCGCGAAAACGCTTGACGAGCGGACACATGACCCAGGCACAGACGCGGAGGGAGGCTCACCAAAGACAGGCGACAGGCAAGAAATCGCTTTTGGGCGCACAGGGCACTTTCCTCCAAACACACAATCTCACACACACACACACCCACACACACACACACACACACACACCAGCCGACAGAGAGAGGGCAAGGAACTCACAGAGCGTGAGAGACAGGCAGAGAAGCGAAAATGGGTGACACACAAACACATACACACACAGAGAGAGTCCTACAGCCGTGGCGCGGAAACAAACACCCCCAGGCAGCCGCTGACGCTAGGGGGTTCGGCTCTCGACCAGAACGACCTTCGGTTGAGAGAGCAGCCCACGGGCCTGCAGGCCCACCCGTCCTCGAGATCACGGGGGCACGACTTCTGGGGAGACTCACCCGAACAGCGTCCGGGTGGGCCTGAGGCTGGGATGCGGCGCTGCTTCCCCCGGACCCCGCCTGTGCTTTCAACGTCCTGGTCAGCCCTTTGCCACGACTCCTGGCATCCGGAGAACGTCCTGTCCACCCCGTGGGGAGGTCAGGCTGGAGCCCCGGAGCCCCGCCAGCCAAGCACTGCCACGGAGGGCTCCTGTTTGCCAGGCCTCAGGGAGCCGTTTCTCTGACAACCGTGGGAACCACTGTGACGCGGGCACCCACCCGCTCGCCACTCGCGCATGCGCATTGGCTGGGCCGCCCCGCGCTCCGCTGCCGGCAGTCAGGCTGCGTCCCCTTTAAAGGACGGTGACCGCTGGGCTCCAGGGGCTCTCCTGCTGCCGCCTTGCCAGCGGCTGCATCCGGGGTTCAGTAGGGGGCCGCGTGGGAGAGGCGGCCGCGGGCGGCCTCCCAGGATCAAACCCCCAGGGGTCCCGTCTTCAGGACCTCCTTGAGCCGATTTCCACCGGGGGAGCGGCAGCTTCAGGGCGCCTGCTGGGGTCATCTCTCGACCCCCCATCAGATCCCATTCTGGACCCCTCCGAGTGAGAATGGATGGGCTGAGCACATGGACTGAGGCAGGCAGGGCCTGGCTGCAGCCCACAATCATCCCATGGGCCTCAAGGCGTGGAGTCAGCTGAAAGGTCACTGACCCGTGAGCCCTCTGCCTCCCTCCTTTCAAAGAGCGGTGACCTGCCGTGATTCTCAAGGGCCTGGGGCTCCTTCAGGCTGATCCCGCTTCCCAGGACACGTGTCAACAGGTCCAGGGGCCAATCCCAGGGGGAGCCAACGAGTGGCACTGGCGTAGCCTAGAGCAGATGGTGTGAACGTGTGTCACTGAGGGCCCACGGGGCGATGGCGAAGGAAACAATGGTGTCCAGGCATGTGCCCGGTGGAAGGGGGGCACAGGTGACCTTTCCATGAATGCCAGGGAAAATCAAAGAACGCCTGGGATCTAGCAGCGGGCCAAAAGTTTCAGGGGGCCAGTCCACCCAGGAGCAGAGGGGAGTCTCCTTCTCAGGAATGAGACTGGGTGTGCAGAGGAAATGCGACAGCACCTGTCCCAGAAGACAAGGACCTGTCTTTCAAAGGAGGAGGGAGGCAGAGGGCTCAGATGCGGCCGTGAACTTTCAGTGGACAGCAGGCCTTCAGGCCTGTGGGATGATTGTGGGCTGCAGCGAGACCCTGCCTGCCTCAGGAGATGTGCTCAGCCCATGCTTTCTCACCCGGAGAGTCCATTATCGGATCCCAAGCGGAGTCCTGAGTCCCCAGCAGGGGCCCTGAAGCTCCCCCTCCCCCGCTGGAAATCTGGGCAAACCCAAGCAGGTTTGCAGAGAGAAACAATCATGACAGGGATCTCCAGGACGTGTCTCCCCGATGGACTGGGAAGTGATCCTTCTGGAAGACATCCAGCCAGACCAGGAAGCACGTAAGCCCCGGAGAAACAGGGGATACACAGCCAGAGGGAGGACGGAGCAGAGGCCAGAGGCCAGAGCCCAGGCCGGGTACAGCACCGTGCCACTGCCACGGGCTGAAGGAGAGGGGTGCCAAACGGGTGGCTTGTCCAGTGAGGCCAGCGTTCCAGTGACTGGGATTGTGGCCATCTCCCATTCCTGGCTTCCTCTTTCAGCCTGTGTGGTGGTGTGGCTTCTTTTCTCACAGAGGAGCCCTGAAAAGATACAAGCCTCTTCTGTGATGGGGGCCTCCTGCTCTCCTGCAGGAGGATGAGCTCCCTGCGGCTTTTGTCCGAGGCTGCAGTGTGTTTGTCTTGATCAATGAAAAGAGGCCGCACCGGATGGGGATGAGATTTCAACTGCTCCGGGAGTCACGCATCTCCTCACGTGGTCCAGGCCTTCACAAACCCAAAGTGGAACCGCCGCGAAAACGCTTGACGAGGGGACTCATGACCCAGGCACAGACCGGGAGGGAGCCTCACCAAAGACAGGCGACAGCCAAGAAATCGCTTTTGGGCGCACAGGGCACTTTCCTCCAAACACACAATCTCACACACACACACCCACACACACACACACACACACAGACACACACCAGCCGACAGAGAGAGGGCAAGGAACTCACAGAGCGTGAGAGACAGGCAGAGAAGCGAAAATGGGAGACACACAAACACATACACACACAGAGAGAGTCCTACAGCCGTGGCGCGGAAACAAACACCCCCAGGCAGCCGCTGACGCTAGGGGGTTCGGCTCTCGACCAGAACGACCTTCGGTTGAGAGAGCAGCCCACGGGCCTGCAGGCCCACCCGTCCTCGAGATCACGGGGCACGACTTCTGTAGAGACTCACCCGAACAGCGTCCGGGCAGACCTGAGGCTGGGATGCGGCGCTGCTTCCCCCGGACCCCGCCTGTGCTTTCAACGTCCTGGTCAGCTATTTGCCACGACTCCTGGCATCCGGAGAACTTCCTGTCCACCCCGTGGTGAGGTCAGGCTGAAGCCTCGGAGACCCGCTAGCCAAGCACTGCCACAGAAGGCTCCTGTTTGCCAGGCCTCCGGGAGCGGTTTCTCTGACAACCGTGGGAACCACTGTGACGCGGGCACGTGCTCTCCACTCGCGCATGCCCATTGTCTGTCCCCCCCCGCCCCCCCTCGCTCTGCTGCAGGCAGTCTGGCTGCAACTCCTGTAAACGACCTTGAGCTCTGGACGCCAGGGTCTCTCCTGCTGCCACCTTGCCAGCGGCTGCATCCGGGGTTCAGTAGGGGGCCGCGTGGAGAGTTGGCTGCGAGCGGCCTCCGAGGATCAAACCCTTAGGGGTCCTGTCTTCAGGATGTCCTTGAGCCGATTTCCACCGTGGGAGCTGTAGTTTCAAGGCGTCTGCTGTGGTCATCTCATGACACCCCATCAGATCCGATTCTGGAACCCTCCGAGTGAGAATGGATGGGCTGAGCACATCTACTGAGGCAGTCATGGCCTTGTTGCAGCCTAGAATAATCTCATGAGTTCCAAGGGGTGATGTCAGCTGAAAGTTCACTGACCTGTGAGCCCTCTGGCTCCGTCCTTTGAAAGAGCAGTGGGCTGCCGCGATTATAGAGGGCCTGGGGCTCCTGTAATCTCTTCCAGCTTTCCACAGATGTGTAAATAGGTCCAGGGGCGATTCCGAAGTGGCGCCAATGTGACCACATGTGACACTGGCTTCCCCTGGAGCAGATGGAAACCATTGAAGAACTCCTGGAAACATTGCCTCAGGCATAAGTGGAGGGGTGCAAATCAGGTGACTTGTCCTGAGAGGCTTGTGTGCCTTTGACAGGCACTGTTTCGATTCCCGTTCTCAGCTTTTTCTTCAAGATTATTTCATGGTGTGTCTTCATTTCTCTGAGAAGAGACGCGAGGGGATAGAACCATCTCCTTTCACCTCGGTCTGCTCCCCTCCTGCAGGACAACGTGCTCTTTGAGGCTTTTCTTTTTTTGGCTGGTGTGTGGTCATCTTCATCATGGAAAAGAGGCTGCTCAGGATCGGGATGAAATTTCAATTTCTCTGAGACGGACGCATCTGTTCACATTATCGAGGCCTTCACAAAGCCAGAGTGGAACTGCCACGGAAATGATTGACAACCGGCACATGACCCAGTCCGGGACACAGAAAGAGGCTCACCAAAGACCGGCCTTCCTGCAAGAACTTGCTTTGTAGCGCACTGCACACATTCATCCCAACACACAGGCACACAGGCACACACACACAGAGACAAAGAAAGCGAGAGAAACAGACAGTGAGAGGCAGAGAGGAGAGGAGACACACGCACACAGACATACAGCAGTGGCAGAGAAACACTCACCCCCAGACAATCCCTGAGGCTGAGGGTTCTGCTCTTGGGGAGCACGACCCTTAGGTGAGAGAGCAGCCCACGGGCACACAGGCAGACCTGTCTCGAGATCACAGGGGCACGGCTTTTGGGGGGCTCACCTGAACACCGTCCGGGAGGCCTGAGGCTGGGATTCCGCTCTGCTTTCCCTGTACTCTGCCTGCTGTTTCGGCATCCTGGTCAGCCCTCGGTGTAGCGTGGTGTCCTGAAACTGTTTTTTCGACCCCCTGGATTGGTCAGGCTGGTGCCTCGACACTGAGGCACTGCCTCGGAGGGGTCCTGCTTTGTTAAGGCTCACGGAGTTGTCCTCAGGCAACCGCTGGAGTCACTGTGACAGGAGAACAGGGTAGCGCCACGCGCATGCGCATTGCCCAGGCCGACTCCTTTGCTCTTCCAGTTCCCGCTGCGGCCCCTTTAAACAGGTTCATTGACACCTGGGCAAGGGCTTCTGTGGCAGTCCTGTTGGCGGCTGGAGCGCGGATATAGTAGGGGTTGTTGTGAGAGTGGGGGCTTCGGGGCCTCCAGGAGCAGACCCCCGGGACTCTTGTTCTCAGGACCTACTTGAGCCGACATCTACCAGTGAAGGGGGAGTTTCGGGGCACCAGCTGGGGTCTCCTGACTCACAGGCTGGTGTGCATTGTGATCATAGCTCACTGCAGCCTCAATCTCCCAGGCTTAAGCGATTTTCTTGCCTCAGCCTCCCAGGTACCTGGAAGTACAGGCATGTGCCCCCACTCTCAACTACTTTTCTTCAAAAACATTTTTGTGCGAATGGGGACTTACTATGTTGCCTGGGTCATGTCAAACTCCTGGGCTCAAGCCGTCCTCTCACATTGGCCTCCCCAAGTGCTGAGATTATAGGTGTGAGCTTGCACATGCAGGTAAATTCTTACCTCTTAAATCCCTACCTCCTGCAATAAGCTGATGTTAGGCCCACTTATTTTATAACCTTTTGCTATTGATGTCCCTTTTTTTCCCTGGACACAGGGATTAGCAACCCAGTCTCCACCAAATTTCAAATCATTAGGAGCATTATGCTGTGTCCCAGGAGAGGCTGAGGCTTCAAGGACATGCTGCTGTAACCTAGGCCTGCTGAGGAGTACAATTCATCTTGTTTTTCTGTGTCCTTTAACAACCTTCCTGAGCTCCTCAAAGTCAGTCCATCCTGCCACAACTGGGAAGAATCTCCAAGAAAATGTTTATCAATCTGCCTGCTGTCAAGTAGAAGACAGGTCTACTGACTATATCTGGCATCGCCGCTCATGACAGTGAGCGCCCCCACCGTGTTTGCTGTTCCCTGCCTGTTCCACCTGAACTTTCCCAACTGCTCAGTGAGTTTTTATTGTTTATTTTATTTTTATTTTTTTTGAGACAGAGTCTCACTCTGTCACCCAGGATGGAGTGCAGTGGTGCAATCTCACCTCACTGCAATCTCCGCCTCCCAGGTTCACGCCATTCTCCTGCCTCAGCCTCCTGAGTAGCTGGGACTAGAGGCACCCGCCACCATGCCCGGCTAATGTTTTGTATTTTTAGTAGAGACGGGGTTTCACCTTGTTACCCAGGATGGTCTTGATCTCCTGACCTCGTGATCCGCCTGCCTTGGCCTCCCAAAGTGCTGGGATTACAGGTATGAGCCACAGCGCCTGGCCTGCTCAGTGAGTCTTGACAGTGGGGTAAAGGGGACTCACTCTCAAAGGCCAAGGCTGACCCTCTTTGAATACAATGCCATGACCTAGTTATTGTCACTGTGGTTTTGTATTCAGGGACTAAAAGACACAATAAGAATTTGTTCCTTTAATTTTCCTATTGATGCACAAAATACTTAAATGCTTCTACATAGATCTGCTCTTGTGCGCCACAGAGCACTAAGGGAAAGTCCCCATAATAAAAGTGCCTTTCAGCTGAGCTACTACACGTAACAGTTAAGCAGCTAATTAACCAGCTATTAACCTGGGTGTGATACCTGGTCCAACTTCACAGTCTGTACCTTCCCCTTGTAACAGTATGGATAAATACAGATATAACTGGCAACCGACACACTTGTGTGCCAAGCAATCAATGAATCTGCATGATTAAAAACCAGCATTGAACCACACCCTGGGTACCTTAAAAATCAACCCTGCACTCATAGACTGTAATTCCACTTTGCTTCTGGATGGCAGTTACAATTGGATAGGAAATACCTAGTTTGCAGGAGGCATTAATACTTACGTTGTTGCAGAAACTAAACCCTTAAAATAATGTATCCTGGACTTTCTGACCTGGATACTAACAAATAGTGAAAAACATGTATCTAAGAATACACTTGGAACAGAAATGTGAAAAACCAAAAGAGATATTATGAAGCATCAAATATAAAGTGACCCAGTGTAAAGAGACAACAAAGAAAACTGTAGAAGAAAATGACAAGAGGCATTATGCCTTAATGAGTTTGTGTTATTATATAAGAAAATACAAAAGGCTGGGTAATTTCTGAAGAACAAAAATGTATTTCTCACAGTTCCATAGGCTGGAAGTCCAACATCAAGGTACCAGTAGGATTGGTATCTGGTGAGGGCCTGGTCTCTACATCCAAGATGGCACCTTGTGCACTGTATCTTCAGGAGGGGATGCAATGTGCCCTCACATGGCAGAAGGCAGAAGGGCAAAACAGAGGAAGCCCACTTCCTCCAGTCCTTGTGTAAGGACCCTAAACCCATTTATGGAGACTCTTCCTTCATGCCTGAATCACTACCTAAAGGCCCTATTCCTAATCCTGTGACATTGGTGATTAATTTTAGGGGGACACATTCAGAACATAGCACCCTATATTCAATTTCTTAAAAATTATTTTGCTGTTTTGCTTTTCTGTTTTTCAAATGGCTTAAAGTGCATAAAATTTGATTAATCACAATCCTTGGCTCATAGCATAGCTTGGCTCCTATTTAATCCTTGTCTGTGCCTAGACATCTATGTAAATGTATTTGAATATATTTGAATTATATGGTAATCACTTGTGAACTCACAACACAACCAAGAACTAAGGTCCTGATCCTAACATCTGTTCCTCCTCTGTCCTTTTTCCTGATTTACACCCTTCAGCCCCAGGGTAACTACAACCCTGAATTTATGTTTAAGATTCCCTTCCTTTAAAAAACCATTGTTTTATTGCATATATATGATTGCCCTAAATGACATATTATTTAGTTTTTTAAGAGTATAATTTATTTACTCATTCTCCCATTAATTTATCCATTTTCTTATTAATGAGCATTTGGCTTATTTCCAGATTGTTGCTATTATGGATGGTATTACATGAGCATTTCTTTTCTTTTCTTTTCTTTTCTTTTTTTTTTACTACTTCTGTTACATGTGCAGGAGAGTTTCTCCAGGGCCTATGGTAGAAGAATTACTTTGCCATAACATATGAGTGTGCTCATCTTTATAAGATAATCTAAATTGTTTTCCAAGGTGGTTGTTCTAATTTAAACTCTCACCTTCTGTATAAGTTCGAGACGATCTTGTTGATCCACAGTGTCTCCATATTTGGTGATATGGTTTGGCTGTGTCCCCACCCAAATCTCAGCTTGAATTCTATCTCCCAGAATTCCCACATGTTGTGGGAGGGACCCAGGGTGAGGTAATTGAATCACGGAGGCCAGTCTTTCCTGTAGTATTCTTGTGATAGTGAGTAAGTCTTATGAGGTCTGATGGGTTTATCAGGGGTTTCTACTTTGGCTTCCTCCTCATTTTCTCTTGCTGCTGCCATGTAAGAAGTGCCTTTCACATCCTGCCATGACCGAGGCCTCCCCCACCATGCAGGACTGTAAATCCAATTACAGTTATTTTTCTTAACACCTCTTTTTGTTCTCAGACTGAGGTACGTCTTTATCAGCAGTGTGAAAGCAGACTAATACAGTAAATTGGTACCAGTGGAGTGGAGTGCTGCTGAAAAGTTGCCCCAAAATGTGGAAGCGACTTTGAAACTTGGTAACAGGCAGAGGTTGCAACAGTTTGGAGGGCTCAGAAGAAGACTGGAAAATGTGGGAAAATTTGGAATCTCCTAGAGACTTGTTGAATGGCTTTGACAAAATTACTGATAGTGTTATGAACAATAAGGTCCTGGTTAAGGTGGTCTCAGATGGAGATGAGGAACTTCTTGGGAACTGGAGCAAAGGTGACTCTTGTTATGTTTTAGCAAAGAGAGTGGCAGCACTTTGCCCCTGCCCTAGAGATTTGTGAAACTTTGAACTTAAGAGAGATGGTTTACAGTATCTGCTGGAAGAAATTTCTAAGCAGTAAAGCATTCAAGAGGTGACTAGGGTGATGTTAAAGGCCTTCAGTTTTATAAAAGAAGCAGAGCATACAGGTTTGGAAATTTGCAGCCTGACAATGTGATAGAGAAGAAAATCCCATTTCTGAGGATAAATTCAAGCTGTCTGCAGAAATTTGCATGAGTAACGAGAAACTGAATGTTAATCCCCAAGACAATGGGGAAAATGTCTATAGGACATTTCACAGGTCGTCATAGCAGTCCCGCCCATCATGAGTCTGGAGGCCTAGGAGGAAAAAATTGTTATCTGGGCTGGGCCCAAGTTGATTCTGCTGTATGTAGCCTAGGGCCTTAGTGCGGTGCATTTCAGCCTCTCCAGGCCTGGCTGAAAGGGGCCAACATAGAACTCAGGCCATGGCTTTGAGAGTACAAGCACCAAGTCTTGGCAGCTTCCACATGGTGTTGAGCCTGCATGTGCACAGAAGTCAAGAATTGATGTTTGGAAACTGCCACCTAGATTTCAGAGGATGTATGAAAACTCCTGGATGTCCAAGGTGAAGTTTGCTGCAGGGGTGCGGCTGTGATGGAGAACCTCTACTAGGGCTGTGCAGAAGGGAAATGTGGGGTCGGAGCCCCTACACAGAGTCCCTACTGGGGCACTTCCTAGTGGAGCTCTCAGAAGAGGGCCACTGTCCTTCAGACCCCGGAATGGTAGATTCACTGACAGCTTGCACCGTGAGACTGGAGAAGCTGCAGACACTCACCATCAGCCCATAAAAACAGCCAGGAGGTGGGATATACCCTGCCAAGCCACAGGGGCAGAACAACCCAAGACCGTGGGAGCCCACCTCTTTCATCAGCATGACCTTGATGTGAAACATAGAGTGAAAGGAGATCATTTTGGATCTTTAAAATTTGACTACCTTGCTGGATTTCTGACTTGCATGGGGCTTGTAACCCCTTTGTTTTGGCCAATTACTCCCATTTGGAACAGCTGTATGTACTCAATTACCTGTACCCTCATTGTATCCAGGAAGTAACTAGCTTGCTTTGGATTTTACAGGCTCACAGGCAGAAGAGATTGCCTTGTCTCAGATGAGACTTTGGACAGCAGACATTTGGGTTAATGCTGAAATGAATTAAGACTTTGGGGCACTGTTGGGAAGGCATGATAGGTTTTGAAATATGAGGACATGAGATTTGGAGGGGCCAGGAGCAGAATAATATAGTTTGCCCATGTCCCTACCCACATCTCAACTTGAGTTGTATCACTCAGAATTCCCACGTGTTGGAGGAGGGACCCAGGGTAAGGTAGTTGAATCCCTGGGGCCAGAGATTCCCATGCTATTCTTGTGATAGTGAATAAGTCTCACAAGGTCTGATGGGTTTTTCAAGGGTTCTGTCTTTTGCTTCTTTTGCTTCTTTCTCATATTCTCTTGCCACTGCCATGTAAGAAGTGCTGTTCATCCACCACCATAACTCTGAGACCTCCTCAGCCACATGGAACCCGTAATCCAATTAAGCCTCTTTTTCTTCCCCATCTCAGGTATGTCTTTATCAGCAGTGTGAATGGGGACTAGTACATTTGGTATTTTCAAACTTCTTAATATTGTTGGAGACAATAGATATGTAGTATCTTGTGCATTTTCCTGATTACTAATGAGGGTGAGAAAATTTTTATGTTTTGGGGACTTTCTCTTTTGTGAAATCCCTATTAATGTCTTTTCTCAATTTTCTGTTGTGTTGCTATTTTCAAAATTAATTCATAGGAGTTCCTTATACTTCATCAATATGATATTTATCTTTCATAGGTTTTAGGTACTGCAAATATCTTTCTCTAGTTTATAGTTTATCTTTTCAATTTTTAACTTTAATTTTTTAATTTTTTTTGAGACAGTCTCGTTCTATCATTCAGGCTGGAGTGCAGTGGCTCACTGCAACCTAGACCTCCCAGATTCGGATGATTCTCATGCCTCAGCTTCCCAAGTAGCTGGGATTACAGGTGTCTGCCACCAATGTCCCGCTAATTTCTTGTATTTTTAGTAGAGACTGGGTTTCACCATGTTGGCCAGCCTGGTCTCAAACTCCTGACCTCAAGTGTTTGGGATTACAGGCTTGAGATACCATGTCCAGCCCATCTTTCCACTTTTTGATGTGAAAAGTTCTTAATTTTGTGATAGTCAAAATGTCTATTCTTTTTTAATGGTTAAGTGGCTTTTTGTGTCTCATTCACTTACATTTTCTACTAGAAGTTTTAAAGTTTTGTTTCTGACTTGTAAGTCTGGTCCATCTGGAATTTAATATTTGTATATAGAGCAAAGTAGAAATATAATTTCATTTTGTTTCCTATATCAATAACCTTATTTTTCTATTCTATTTATTGAAAAGTCCTTTCTTTTCTTGCTGATCTGCCATGTGATCTACATCACATATCAAAGATAAAATTTGTGGAGATTTATTTGGGAGCGCTCTATTCTCTTTCATTAGTCAGTTAATCAGTGAAGACCACATTGTCTTAATTGCTGTAGCTTTATAAAAGTTCTGATATTTGGCAGGACAAATATTTCTTTTTCTTCAATAATGTCTTTGATAATTTGGCCCCTTCCCTTTTCCATGGTATATATATGTGTATTTTATATATTTATGTAATATATATTTATAAATTTATTAAGAAATATATATTTATAAATAAATATATATTTATTTATATATATATAATAAATATTTATTTATAAATATATATTTCTTTATCTATATATTTATTTATAAATATGTTTATTTATTTATAAACATATATTTGTTTATAAATATGTTTATTTATAAATATATATTTGTTTATAAATATATGTTTATTTATAAATATATATTTGTTTATAAATATATGTTTATTTATAAATATATATTTGTTTATAAATATATGTTTATTTATAAATATATATTTGTTTATAAATATATGTTTGTTTATTTATAAATATATATTTGTTTATAAATATATGTTTATTTATTTATAAATATATGTTTAATAAATATTAATAAATATATATTTATATGTATTTATCAGTAAATATTATAAAATTAATAAATTTATAATAAAATTAATAAATATATATTTATATGTATTTATCAGTAAATATTTATGTGTATTTATTTATAAATATATATTTACTTATATATTTATTTATAAATGTATATTTACTTACATATTTATAAATATATATTTATTTATATATTTATTTATAAATATATATATTTATATATATTTATTTATATACTTATATATATATGGAGAGAGACAGGGTCTCACTTTGTTGCCCAGGCTTGAGGACAGTGGTGCAATCGTAGCTCACTGCAGACTTGAACTCCTGGCCTCAAGAGCTCCTCCTACCTCAGTCTCCCAAGAAACTAGGACTCTAAGGCATGCACCGCTACATCCAGCTAATTTTAAAAACATATATTATTTTTTTGTAATGATGGGGATCTTGCTATGCTGCCCAAGCTGGTCTCAAAACTTTTGACCTCAAACAACCCTCCCACCTCAGGCTCCCAAATTGCTGGGATCACAAGAGTGAGCCACCACACCTGGCTCCATTTTGCATATTTTAAGACCATTTTTAAAAAGCTGCTCAAGCCTGCTTTTTTCTCTTGGTGCTACTTGCAACTCCCTTACCTAGCCTTGGAAATACTGTTAGTGAAGAAAATTCAAACAGTCAAAATATAAAATATTCTTTCTTTTCTTCTAATTGCAGAACAGACACCCTCCTGAATCATAAAGCTACTTTTGATAAATTGGTGAACTGAGAGCATACACCGTATTCTTAATTCTATTCTAATTTCAGAGACCCTAGGGATTCAACTACCTCTCCCTGGATCCCTCCCCTAACACGTGGGAATTCTGAGCTATACAATTCAAGTTGAGATGTGGGTACGGACATAGCCAAACCATATTATTCTGCTCCTGGCCCCTTCAAATCTCGTGTCCTCACATTTCAAAACCTATCATGCCTTCCCAACAGTCCCCCAAAGTCTTAACTCATTTCAGCATTAACCCAAATGTCCGCTGTCCAAAGTCTCATCTGAGACAAGGCAAGTCTCTTCTGTCTAGGAGCCTCTTCTGATTTCCGCTTCACTGTAGAGTCTCTTCACATAGTCTTAAAAGATTATTGCTATGAAATTTTCTTATACATGTAACCCATAACCTCTACAACTCTGCAGTTTTAATTGGTTGTCTTACCAATAATGAGTTGCTTTGCTTCAAAATATTTAAAATTTCCAGAAGGCATAAATATGTATAGTATAGTTTTTTAGTTAAGCCAGAAGAAAGTTGACTTTATTTACTAACATAACTTATATGTAAAGGTTTAATAAATTTCCCTTCTTTTCTTTTGCATCATAACAACCACTGAATATAATATTTCTATAGCAGTGGGAATAAATGGACAAAGACTTTTGTGGCTACAGGTGAATTGCCGAGGGTTTCCAGCACTCCAGGTCCCACTGAGCCTGCCACACAGCTGAGGGCATCGGTATTTCCACACACCTATAGTGCACAGTGCCCCAGAACAGAGATGAGATGTTCTCCTTTATTCAAATGGGGAGTTGTGAGTATTGTCATTGTAATTAAATTAATAAATACATATTTATACACTGTTAAAATCTGGTTGGATTTGTGTCTCTTCACAAAACAAATTGCTTAAATGAAACCATAGAGGTAACATAATTGAGTACATCTGCTTCTATGAGAGTCTCTTTTAAATTGAATTATAATCTAATTTGAAATGTCAGTAAAAAGTTTAAATATTCAACTCAATTATATTAAATTTTGTTTTGTTTTGTTTTGAGACCGAGTTTAGCTGTTGTTACCCAGGCTGGAGTACAATGGCATGATTTCAGCTCACTGCAAGCACCTTGTCCTGGGTTCAAGTGATTCTCCTGCCTCAACCTCCCAAGTAGCTGGGATTACAGGAGCCTGCCACCACGCCCGGCTGATGTTTGTATTTTTAGTAGAGATGGGGTTTCGCCATGTTTGCCAGGCTGGTCTCAAACTCCTGACCTCAGGTAATCCACCCATCTCGGCCTCCCAACGTGCTGGGATTACAGATGTGAGCCACCGTGCCTGGCCTTTTTAGATTATTTTACTTTATTTTAGTTACTTATTTTTATGACTTTATTGTTATAAAAATGCTAGTTTTAAAAAAAATCAATCAATATAACAAAGAACAAAGAAGATGATCCACAAGCATTCCCACCTCCAAAAACTAGAAATAAGTGTCATCATTCCAAAAGTTGATACATGGTGGATTCCTTCACACCAGTTTGCAGTACAAAGTAACCCCTTGCTTGTAGAAAACATTATTATTATCATTATTATTTTTGAGACAGAATTTGACTCTTGTGGCCCAAGCTGGAGTGCAATGGCACAATCTCGGCTCACTGTAACCTCTGCCTCATGGGTTCAAACGATTCTCCTGCCTCAGCCTCCCAAGAAGCTGGGATTACCGGCACATACTACAATGGCTGGCTAATTGTGTGTATTTTCAGTAGAGACAGGGTTTCACCATGTTGGCCAGGCTGGTCTTGAACTCCTGACCTCACGTGATCTAGTTGCCTCAACCTCCCAAAGCGCTGGGATTACAGGCATGAGCCACCACACCCAGACTAGAAAACATTATGAAGTAGCAAACAGTAGCAGTATGCTTGGGGGTTTTAGGATTGATTATTTTCAAATCTCTAGAAAAGCTCAATACATTATCTTAGGCTATGATCTCAAGGCAGAGTCTCATCTGATAACTGGGGGCAGGTCTAAGGGTCCTTTCAGCTCTCAGATTAATGGTTTTCCAGTTTGATCTGCTACCTGCCACCCACCCATCCTCGGTTTTGTTTGTGTGCTTCTACAGAGACAAGGTCTCACTATGTTGACCAGGGTGGTCTTGAACTCCTGGCCTCAAGCGATCCTCGTGCCTTGGCCTCCCAAAGTGCTGGAGTTACAGATGTGAGCCTCTGTGCTCAGCCCATCCTTAGCTGTTCAAGTGTGGAGGTAAATAGTAAATGCCAAGTTTACATCCAGGTCAGAAGTGGCAGATGCCCCAGGGCAGAATCATAACCCTAATCAGGCCTCCCACTGCAAGAAGACCTTATTTTCTAAAGCTTAAACCTAGACAAGGGTGGCCAGGCACGGTGGCTCATGCCTGTAATCCCAGCACTTTGGGAGGCCAAGGTGGGTGGATCATGAAGTCAGGAGATCAAAACCATCCTGGCTAACTTTGTGAAACCCCGTCTCTACTAAAAATACAAAAAATTAGCCGGGCATGGTGGCAGGCACCTGTAGTCCCAGCATTTCAGGAGGCTGAGTCAGTAGAATGGTGTGAACCCAGGAGGCGGAGCTTGCAGTGAGCCGAGATTGTGTTATTGCACACCAGCTTGGGCAGCAGAGTGATAATCTGTCTAAAAAAAACAAACAAGAAAGCAAACAAACAAAAAAACACCTGGACAAAGATCTAACCGGTAGCACTGTGTTCATGAATTGATCAGGTCAAAAATTTAAAATTGGTACTATCCAGAAGAACCTGGTAGATGCAGGTGCCATCCACAGTCCAATGGTCAGCTACAAAAACAGGCTATTTGTACTGTCCTTTTTCATGGAGCCTTTGATGTAAAAATTGATGACACTTTCTTGCTTCTGGTGTGGTTCCCTTTCTTCATTTTCCACAAGTAGCTTCCTCCCTCCTGCCTCCCAACAGGCCACAGTCAATTCAGGATATTTTAGCCATGAAGATGAGTCTCCATAACATGAATTTAGAGGTCAGGCACGGTGGCTGACGTCTGTATTCCCAGCACTTCAGGAGGCCGAGGTGGGCAGATCACCTGAAATCAGGAGTTAAAGACCAGCCTGAGAAACATGGTGAAACCCTGTCTCTACTAAAAATACAAATTAGCCGGGCATGGTAGGAGGCACCTGTAGTCCCGCTACTCAGGAGGCTGAGGCAGCAGAATCACTTGAACTTGGGAGGTGGAGGTTGCAGTGAGCCGAGATCATGCCTGGGCAACAAGAGCAAAACTCCATCTCAAAAAAAAAAAAAAAAAAAAGAAGGAATTTAAAAATTAAAATAGAGGAAAGAACAAAGGGGCCAGCCCCTTAAAATATCCTAAAACTCTTTAACAGGAGTTTGGGTTATAATATAAATGTGTGGAGGATACTTTTTGCCTTTGTTGATGAAGGACTCCAGCAGGATTGTGCTGATGATGTTGCTGTACTGGGGATGGACTGGCCCTTCCATTTCCCAGATTTGTCCCTTTATTCTTTTGAGTGCAGGCATAACTCATGTTATTACACCTGCTGATATTGTGTTTTTCACAAATTGAAGGTTTGGCAACCATGCGTGGAGTGTCTATCTGTGCCACGTTTCTATCATTATGTGCTCACTTTGTGACTCTGTCACATTTTGGTAATTCTTACAATACATTAAACTTTTCCGTTACTATTATCTCTGTTACAATGATCTGTGATAGGTGATCTTTGATGTAACTGTTGTAAGTATGTTGAACCGAGCCAGGCCCTTATATGATGGCAAAATTAATTGATAAACATTGTGTGTGTTCTGACTGCTCCCCTGACCAGCTGTTTCTCCATCTCTCTCTCTCCTTGGCCCTCCCTATTTCTTGAGACTCAACAATATTAAAATTATGCCAATGAATAATCCTCCAATGGCCTCTCAGGGTTCAAATAAAAGGAAGATACATGTCTTTCACTTTCAGTCCAAACCAAGAAATGATCAGGTTTAATAGGCCATGTTGAAATCTGAGACAGGCCGAAAACTATATTTCTTGTGTCAGAGTGAACCAAGTTGTAAATGCAAAAAAAAGTTCTCGAAGGAAATTAGAAATGTTACTCCAGTGAAAACATACATGATAAGAAAACAAATCGCTAATCACTATGGCTAGTGCCTAGGGGAGTACTCCATGCCCTCTGGGCATACAATAGATATTATCTAATGAATTGGAAAAGAGCAAACCAGAAGCATCTTTATTCTCCCCCTTGGACTCCTTTGGACTAATTTTTAAGTCTTGGTTGGAAATCACTGAGTACATTCATAATGTGCATGACAGAAATCAGTCTTATAGTAGTTTATCTTCGTTTAGCTCTGGAAGTTTACTTTTGCCTTAGTGTTGGAAGTAAATCTTAGTTTGTAGTTCTCAAGTTCTCATTTGCATTGAACACGTTAAAGACTAGATTTAAAAATTGCCTTCAAGATTGTTCTTACCTATAAGACTTACTCCTACTTCTATATGCTGAAAATTGACCCTGGAGGCCAGGTGCGGTGGCTCACACCTGTAATCCCAGTACTTTAGGATGCCAAGGCGGCTGGATCATGAGGTCAGGAGTTCAAGACCAGCCTGGCCAAGATGGTGAAACCCCATCTCTACTACAAAGGCAAAAATTAGCCGGGTGTGTTGGCAGCTGCCTGTAGTCCAAGGTACTCCATAGGCTGGGGCAGAGAATTGCATGAACTGGAGGGCGGAGTTGCAGTGAGCCAAGATCGTGCCACTGTGCTCCAGCCCAGGTGATGGAGGGAGACTCCATCTCAAAAAAGAAAAAATAAATAAAGAAGGAAAGAAAATTGACTCTGGAGAGAATACTATAAGATCGTGAGTTAGTGGAAAAGTGATCAGATTAATAAATATATATTGGTAGTTGAATTTCACAAAGAAATAGAGATAATCATGATTATACCTTTATTTTTACAAGAAGAGATGATGTAACTAGAGTATGTGTCTACAGGAGTAATAATGGTTTCCAAAGAGTATTTTTTTAAAGGAAAAAAATGTAAGCATGCATTACCTCTTAAATATAAGCTCTAAAGTAACATTTGGTTGTGAGTCTAAATGGTACCATCTAGCACCTTTATGTTTTAAGGGTCTTCCAATGTTTCCAGAAAAAGCCCTTGTTTTCAACGGTTTTTTATAGACATAAAATCTCTTTTCCTGGCAAAAGCTACTCTGACAAGCCTCAACTTGGGAAGTTAAATTTTTCCCTGAATTATAAAATCTACACATTTTGGCCTTTTATTTTGGAGGAGTGCAAAAGTTGGAAGTAAGAAGTTTTATTTTAAGTACTTTCAGTGCTAAAACAATGCAGTCACTATGTTATATAAAATAGTTCATAGATTGATCACTCATAATAATTGACTCTAAGGCTTTTATTCAGAAAACAGCAGAAAGATTACATCTTGAATTAAGTCTTATTGGGGAAATGGCTACTGTGCAGATGGAGTTTTAGAGTAATAATGAAATTCTACCTGGAATGCAAAACTGTGTAAATGAATTATATAGCGTGTTGTTGGGATTTTTTCATTTTGCGACACAGTCTCACGCTGTCGTCTAGGCTGGAGTGCAGTGGCATGATCTCATCTCACTGCAACCTCCACCTCCTGGGTTCAAGTGATTCTCCTGCCTCAGAAGAATCCTCAAGTAGCTGGGATTACAGGCCTGAGGCACTATGCCTAGCTAATTTTTCTATTTTTAGTAGAGACAGGGTTTTCCATGTTGGCCAGGCTGGTCTCGAACTCCTGACCTCAGGTGACCCTCCTGCTTCAGCCTCACAAAGTGCTGGGAGGTATTAGCCATCTCCCACAGCTGGGATTTTTTTTTTTTTTAATGTGCAGAAGATCAAAGCTGCTTGGAAGGAGTGCCTATAATTTTCCAGTAAGCCAAAAATTAAGATGGCATCTTATATACCGGCAGAGTAGCTCTAGCTTCCAGGGGGAGGGTGGGAAGATTGAGGGGCTGTGAGGATTTAGGGGGATCTTGATAGAGAACTTTATAAGCTTCTTTCTCTTTAATAAACACTTGTCTTACATCTTGCTGTCATTAAAGGCAGCTGTTCCTGAAATTTCAAACACTTAAGTACACCCACAAAACAAGAATATGGAGATCTTCATTTCCCTTCAACTGTAATTTGCCCAGTTATACCTCAGTGTTGTGACAGTACTGTGACACCTGGCACAGTGCTTTGATCTTGTGATAACCTCTATATTGACCTGTAGGAGACCTAAGAGTCCTTTCTCTTTTTAAGTTTGAATCATAGGCTTGATGTAGTCTCTTGTTTTATGTACTTGTTCCTAATGTGAAAGTGCTTAACTGCTTCTTGGTTGTATTGGGTAGCATTGGGATAAGGTTTTAACTGGATATTCTTGAATCACCTTTATAACAAACCAATTCTATAATATTTAAATAAGGAAAACAAAGCCTTATTGCTTGGTATGGAGAAAGTTGAAGTGGCCTGGATAGAAGATCAAGCCAACCACAACTTTCCCTTAAGCCAAAGCCTAACCCTTAGCAAGGCCTTAATTCTCTTCAATTTTATGAAGGCCAAGAGAGGCGAGGAAGCTGCAGAAGAAAAGTCTGAAGTCAGCATAAGTTGGTTCATGAGGTTTAAGGAAGGAAGCCATCTCTATGATATAATAGTGCAAGATGAAGCTGCAAGTTCTGATGTAGAAGCTGCAGTAAGTTATCCAGAAGATCTGGCTAAGATCATTGATGAAGATGGCTGTCATGCACGTCCGTGTGAAGAGACCACCAAACAGGCTTTGTGTGAGCAACATGGCTGTTTATTTCACCTGGGTGCAGGCGGGCTGAGTCCGAAAAGAGAGTTAGCGAAGGGACATAAGGGTGGGGCTGTTTTATAGGATTTGGGTAGGTAAAGGAAAATTACAGTCAAAGGGGAGGTTGTTCTCTGGCGGGCAGGAGTGGGGGTTACAAGGTGCTCAGTGGGGGAGCTTTTTGAGCCAGGATGAGCCAGGAAAAGGAATTTCACAAGATAATATCATCGCTTAAGGCAACGACCGGCCATTTTCACTTCCTTTGTGGTGGAATGTCATCGGTTAAGGTGAGGCAGGACATTTGCACTTCTTTTGTGATTCTTCAGTTACTTCAGGCCATCTGGGCATATACCTGCAAGTCACAGGGGATGCGATGGCTTGGCTTGGGCTCAGAGGCCTGACATTCCTGCCTTCTTATATTAATAAGAAAAATAAAATAAAATAGTGTGAAGTGTTGGGGCGGCGAAAATTTTTGGGGGGTGGTATGGAGAGAGAATGGGCGATGTTTCTCAGGGCTGCTTCAAGCGGGATTAGGGGCAGCGTGGGAAGCTAGAGTGGGAGAGATTAAGCTGAAGGAAGATTTTGTGGTAAGGGGTGATATTGTGGGGTCGTTAGAAGAGACTTTGGTCGTATTGAATGATTGGTGATGGCCTGGATGCGGTTTTGCATGAATTAAAAAACTAAACTGAAGACACAAGGTAAGAGAAGGAGAAAAAACAGGTACTGAAGGACTAAGAATTGGGAGGACCTAGAACATCTAATTAGAGAGTGCTTAAGGCGGCTCAGCATAGCCTTGCCAGCAAAGACTATTTATTTACTTTAAGAGGGAGTTTAGAGTGGTGGTTTGGGACAGCACTAGGAGATATCAGCTGTGATGGCTTGGAGAAAGGGTGTAAACTGGCAGTGTAAACACAAGCAGGGCATTTATGAGTAGTTGAGAATGGTGAATAGGAGTATGCCTAGACAGAAGACAGAAGGGATGAAAGATTTTTGGGGTGCAGTCCAAGTTGGTCTGGTGTCTGGAATGAGACTGGGACCTAATAAAAAGGAGTGTCCACACAGGAGCTCAAATGGGCTGTAACCTGTAGCATTCCGAGGACAGGCCTGAATTCTGAGAAAGGAAAAGTGGTAAAAGTATTGTCTAGTCCTTTTTAAGTTGGTGACTGAGCTTGGTGAGGTGTGTTTTTAAAAGACTATTAGTCTGTTCTACCTTTTCTGAAGATTGAGGACGGTAAAGGATATAAAGGTTTCACTGAATACCAGGAGCCTGAGAAACTGCTTGGGTGATTTGACTATTAAAAGCTGGTCCGTTATCAGACTGTAGAGATATAGGAAGGCCAAACCAAGGAATTATGTCTGATAGAAGGGAGGAAATGACTGTGGTGGCCTTCTCAGACCCTGTGGGAAAGGCCTCTACCCATCCAGTGAAAGTGTCTACCCAGACTAAGAGATATTTTAGTTTTCTGACATGTGAGTAAAGTTAATTTGCCAGTCCTGGCCAGGGACAAATCCCCGAGCTTGATGTGTAGGAAAGGGAGGGGGCCTGAACAATCCCTGAGGGGTAGTAGAATAGCAGATGGAACACTGAGACGTGATCTCCTTGAGGATAGATTTCCATGATGGAAAGGAAATGAGAGGTTCTAAGAGACAGGCTAGCGGGTTGTAACCTACATGGAAGAGGTTATGAAATGATGACAGAATAGAATGGGCCTGTGAGGCTGGAAGGAGATAATTTTCCTTGGTCTAAGAACCATTTGCCTTGTGTGTGAAGAGATTGATAGGTGGAAGTTTCAGAGGGGGAGTAGGTGGGAGTGGCCGATGTGAAGGAGGAAAACTGCCCTGAGGGATAGAAGTTGGAAGCTAGCTCCTTTTTAATCTAACTTATCAGCATAAGCATTGTCCTGAGCGATGGGATCTGATGCTTTTTGATGGCTGCTTTTTTAGCTACCTTATCAGCATAAGCATTGTCTTGAGCAAAGGTTGGGGGAGGAAAATAGATTTTGGAAGTTATGGGAACTGTAGAGAGTTGAACATAGTTTGTGATTTTTGGGGCCTCTAACAGTATTAAAGCGGTGGCAGCCGCTGCATGCAGACATGAAGGCTAGGCTAAAACAGTAAGGTCGTTTGGACAGAAAGGCTACAGGATGCGGTCCCGGCTCTTGGGTAAGAATTCTGTCTGCACTAACCATGCCTAGGAAGGAAAGGAGTTGTTATTTTGTAGAAGGGGGATTTGGAAGATTAGCCGGACACGATCAGCAGGGAGAGTAAGTGTGTATTTATGATAATTATGTCGAGATAGGTAACAGATGAGGAAGAAATTTGGGCTTCACTGAAGTAATGGGGGCTGTCCGTGAGGCCTTGCAGCAGTACAGACTAGGTAATTTGCTGAGCCTGATGGGTGTCAGGGTCAGTCCAAGTGAAAGCGAAGAGAAGCTGGGATGAAGGGTGTAAAGGAAAAGTATGTTTGAGATCCAGAACAGAATAATGGGTTGTGGAGGGAGGTATTGAGGATAGGAGAGTATATGGGTTTGGCACCACGGGGTGGATAGGCAAGACAATTTGGTTGATAAGGTGCAGATCTTGAACTAATCTGTAAGACTTGTCTGGTTTTCGGACAGGTAAAATGGGGAAATTGTAAGAGAGTTTATACGTTTTTTTGTTTGTTTGTTTTGTTTTTTTTTTGAGATGGAGTCTAGGTCTGTCGCCCAGGCTGGAGTGCAGTGGGATCTCAGCTCACTGCAAGCTCCGCCTCCCGGGTTCACGCCATTCTCCTGCCTCAGCCTCCCGAGTAGCTGGGACTACAGGCGACCGCCGCCTCGCCCGGCTAGTTTTTTATATTTTTTAGTAGAGACGGGGTTTCACTGGGTTAGCCAGGATGGTCTCGATCTCCTGACCTCGTGATCCGCCGGTCTCGGCCTCCCAAAGTGCTGGGATTACAGGCTTGAGCCACCGTGCCCGGCCGAGTTTATACGTTTTAAAAGCCCATGCTGTAGCAGGCGAGTGATAACAGACTTTAATCCTTTTAAAGCATGCTGCGGGATGGGATATTGGCGTTGAGTGGGGTAAGGGTGATTAGGTTTTAATGAGATGGTAAGGGGTGCATGATCAGTCACCAAGGAGGGAGTAGAGATGTCCTACACTTGTGGGTTAAGGTGGGGGGATACGAGGGGAGGATGTGAAGGAGGCTTTGAACTGGGGGAAAAGGCAGCAATGAGGTGTGGCTGTAGCCTAGGAATAGTCAGGGAGGCAGATAATTTAGTTAAAATGTCTCAGCCTAATAGGGAACTGGGCAGGTGGGGATAACTAAAAAGGAGTGCATAAAAGAATGTTGTCCAAGTTGGCACTAGAGTTGGGGAGTTTTAAGAGGTTTAAAAGCCTGGATGGCAATACCCACAACATTTATGGAGGCAAGGGAAACAGGCCCTTGAAAAGAAGGTAATGTGGAGTGCGTAGCCTCCGTATTGATTAAGAAGGGGTCGGACTTACCCTCTACTGTAAGAGTTACCCAAAGCATCTGTGATGGTCTAGGAGGCTTCCGAGGCGATGGGGCAGCATCAATCTTCAGCCACTAAGCTGAGAATATCTGGGAAGGAGTCAGTCAGAGAGCCCTGGGCCAGAGCTCCAGGGGCTCTGGGAGTGGCTGCTGGGGAGTTGGACAGTCTGATTCCCAGTGGGGTCCCACACAGATGGGACATGGCTTAGGAGGAATCCCGGGCTGCGGGCATTCCTTGGCCCAATGGCCAGATTTCTGGCACTTGTAGCAAGCTCCTTGGGGAGGAAGTTCTGGAGGAACCCCTGGCAGCTGTGGTTCAGGCATTTGGAGTTGTGTGCTAGAGATGTGGCTGGGGTTTGTCTCACAGCGGAGGCAAGGAATTGTAACTCAGAAGAAATAAGTTGCTACTTGCCTGCCTCTACTCTATTATTGTACACCTCGAAGGCAAGATGCATTAAGTCCTGTTGTGGGGTTTGAGGGCCGGAATTTAATTTTGGGGGTTTTATTTAACATCAGGAGCAGATTGGGTAATAAAACTAAATGCATATTGAGAATAAGACGGCCTTCTGACCTTTCAGGGTCTAGGGCTGAAAAGTGTCTCAGAGTTGCTGCTAAACGGGCCATGAACTGGGCTGGGTTTTTCATATTTAATGAAAAAGAGCCTAAATGCTGACTGATTTGGAAGAGGTCGGATAAAGAAAAAGGACCATTAACCTTGACTATGCCTTTAGCTCTAGCCACTTTTTTAAGAGGAAATTTCTGGGCAGGTGGGGGAGGGCTAGTCGCAGAAGGAAACTATAAGCCAGAAACTGTAAGCCAGACCGGGTGTGAGGACTCAAGATTGTGATGACTCAAGATTGTGACTAAAATCCACTTTGTATGATTTTAAAAACCAAGGAATATTATTTTCTAATATAGTGAAAGGAAAGGTTCCTGTTTCATTCCACCTATGGCTGGCCAGTTTTCCCAGCACCATTTACTGATTAGGGAGTCCTTTCTTCAATGCTTATTTTTGTTGACTTTGTCAAAGATCAGATGGCTGTAGGTGTGTGGATTTATTTCTGAGCTCTTTATTCTGTTCCATTGGTCTCTGCTAATATCAGTGTCATGCTGTTTTGGGTACTGTAGGCTTATAGTATAGTTTGAAGTCAAGTAATGTAATGCTTCCAGCTTTGTTCTTTTTGCTTAGGATTGCTTTGTCTATTTGGGCTCTTTTTTGATTCCATGTAAATTTTAGAATAGTTTCTGCTGTGAAAAATGACGGTAGTAACTTGATAGGAATAGCATTAAATCATAGATTGCTTTAGGCAGTATGGCCATTTTAACGATATGGATCCTTCCATTCCATGAGCGTGGCATGCTTTTTCATTTAGCAAACCTTTTTTAGATCAAATGATGTATTATATAAATGTTTACAGATGGGCAAATAAAACCCTCACTAAAATGATAAGGTCATTATCTCTGCTATTTCTTTGAAAAAAAAAAAGAAAGAAAGATATTGAATGGCAACTGTAGGTATTAGGCAACCAGTATCATGTTTCAGGGACACCAACTGACTTAAAGAAGTAGATGACATTTTCAAAGATGAATGAATCATTAACGTGCCTGTAGCACAGATTAGCAATTAGTGTATTCAGACTCCATCTGCATACTGCATCTGCTTCTCTTTTGAGACAGGGTCTCACTCTGTTGCCCAGGCAGGAGTGTAGTGGCATGATCATGGCTCACAAAACCTCAACCTTCCAGGCTCTAGTGATCATCCTGCCTCAGCCTCCTAAGTAGCTGGGACTACAGGTCCAGAGACCAAAATGTCTGACAGCCTAAAATGAGGCTGCAATATCACTTACGGTTCATGTTTTAATTCAAGGAAATTTCAGAAAGGGGTCAAACCTTAAAGATAAATGTAAACTGGGTGTGGAGGCACATGTCCATAGTCTCAACTACTCAGGAGGCTGAGGCAGGAGGATCCCTTGAGCTCAGGAGTTTAAGGCCAGCCTGGCCACCAACAGGCCTGGCTAATTAAAAAAATATATATTTGTAGAGATGGAGTCTTAAGTTGCCCAGGCTGGTGCATTTCCATTTTGACATAAAGACTGAGGACTTTATAAAAGCAATAGCATTTTTAAGGGAATCTGATCTGGAAGTCAGAAGACTCAAGTTCCATGAACAGTTTGTTTATTCTCCCCATTCTTTCCAAAGATATCTAATATTATGCTGCTCAATTTGTTTTTAACAGTGTGACTTTGGGAAAAAATTTATACATCTTAGGTTTTCTATCTGTAAAATAAAAGTTATTTGTTTTATTTGTTATTTGTTATTTGTTTTCTTCCTAAAAATATTGTAAATTCAACAAAAATTCCTGGTAGACTCACTTGCATGCAATGTGATTTATTAGTTTTTGTTGTTTTGTTTGCTTTTTGTTGTAACCATACAGCCAACCTTCATGCTCTTCTCCTTTCTCATGCTTTATTATTGCCCTCTCCACAGGGCTTGACTCTGATTAAAGAAAAACAGACACCAGTTGAATTTTTATGGAATAGAGGAGCTGAATATATTTTGTGCTCTATGATGATGATATTAGTGAACTGTATTCTCAGCAGTATTTTGCAATGCTTCAGACTATTTTTTTTTTTTTTTTTTTTTTTTTGAGACGGAGTCTCGCTCTGTCGCCCAGGCTGAAGTGCAGTGGCCGGATCTCAGCTCACTGCAAGCTCTGCCTCCCGGGTTCACGCCATTCTCCTGCCTCAGCCTCCCAAGTAGCTAGGACTACAGGCGCCCGCCACCTCGCCCGGCTAGTTTTTTTTGTATTTTTAGTAGAGACGGGGTTTCACCGTGTTAGCCAGGATGGTCTCGATCTCCTGACGTCGTGATCCACCCGTCTCGGCCTCCCAAAGTGCTGGGATTACAGGCTTGAGCCACCGCGCCCGGCCAATGCTTCAGACTATTAATACACCTCTCTGTGTTTTTGGTTGGGTGCTGCGCTCATGCCTGTAATCCCAGCACTTTCAGAGGCTGAGACAAATGGATCACTCAAGCTCGGGAGTTCGAGACCAGCATGGGCAATATTGTGGAAAGCCCCTCTCTACTAAAAACACAAAAATTAACTGGGTGTGATGGCGGGCACCTGTAATCCCAGCTACTTGAGAGGCTGAGGCAGGAAAGTCATTTGAACCTGGGAGGCGGAGGTTGCAGTGACGGAGATGGCACCATTACACTGCAGCCTGGGCAACATGAGGGAAACTCCACCTCAAAGGAAAAAAAAAAAGACAGGTTAAATAGTAAGGTTGGGCACAATGGCTCATTCCTGTAATCCTAGCACTTAGAGAGGCTGAGGCGGGCGGATCACCTGAGGTCAGGAGTTCAAGACCAGCCTGACCAACATGGAGAAACCCCGTCTCTACTAAAAATACAAAATTAGCCAGGTTTGGTGGTGCATGTCTGTAATCTCAGCTACTCAGGAGACTGAGGAAGAAGAATCACTTGAACCAGGGAGATGGAGGTTGTGGTGAGCTGAGATTGTGCCATTGCACTCCAGCCTGGGCAACAAGAGCAAAACTATGTATCAAAATAAAATTTAAAAATAAATAAATAAATAAAAAAGAGTGAATAGTATTCATATATATATCACATTTTCTTTATCCATTCATCCAATGCTGGCCTCCTAGGTTGCTCCCATATCTTAGCTGTTATGAAGAATGCTGCAGTGAATATGGGAGTGCAGTTATGTTGTAGGCAGATTTCAATTCCTTTAGCTATACACCCACAGGTGGGATTGCTGGAACATATAGTAATTCTATTTTTAGTTTCTCTGATGAATCTTTGTATTATTTTCCATAATGCCTATATTAATTTATATTAGGAAATGTAGTTACTTTTGATGCTTTTGGGAATGAACTGGTTTATTTAATAAATTGTATTAGGTACATTGACTAATAGTGTGTAGGAGTGAAGTTATATTTACCAAATTCTGTTTTGACATATAGTCAAAACAGACTGAATAATTAAATGTAAAAATGATCTGCAGAAAACCTTGGTTTTTGTTTTTGCTTTTGTTTATTGAGATGGAGTCTCACTTATTGCCCAGGCTGAAGTGCAGTGGCACGATCTCGACTCACTGCAACCTCTGTCTCCTGGGTTCAAGTGATTCTCCTGCCTCAACCTCCCGAGTAGCTGGGATTACAGGTGCGTGCCACCACAACTGACTAATTGTATATGTTTTAAAATATTAGCTCAGGAATGGGTTTTCTAAGCTAAACTGAAGGGAAATGCTAAGGAAATAGTGAGATTTGACTTGATAATTATGTGTCTGAATGAATCAGTCAATTAAAAAAATGAAAACAGGCCGGGGCGGTGGTGAATGCCTGTCATTTCAGCACTTTGGGAGACCAAGATGGGCAGATTGCTTGAGTCCAGCAGTTTGAGATCAGCCTGAGCAACATATCAAAACCCCATCTCTAAAAAAAAAAAATACAAAAATTAGCCAGGCATGGTGGCTCAAGCCTATAGTCCCCGCTACTTGGGAGGCTGAGGCAGGAGGATCACCTGAGCCGGGAGATGTTGAGGCTTCAGTGACATGTGATCACGCTACTGCACTTCCAGCCTGGATGACAGAGTGAGATTTTAACACATAGTATGATGAACACACATAGTTTGTCAATCAAACTCATGGTCACAAGTCTAAAGGAAATAGAAATAACAACTATAAATTCACAACCATTTACAACATTAGAAATACAAATTATTAACAGATATATCAGACTCACAATTACTTGACCTTTTAAGAATTCATCCTGCTCTCCATAATGAATAAGAAAATATTGATAATTCTTTTCCCCTTAACTTAGCCCTTTGTGCTCCTGAATCTCTGAATTTGTGTTCACGTCCTAATACTGGTTTTTTTTGTAATTATTTTCTGTAGCATTTTCTCTTCAGTTGAGACATCTCCTATATTCTCTTTACACTTTTCCACAAATGACCCAACTTTTTCGTAAGCATCATTGATGAATTCCATGTGTGTGATGATAGTGTAATGATAAATTATCAATGTGGTTTCCCTCCTGTCTTGTTCATTATTCAAGTGACTCTTCTTGGTTTAGCAACAGACCAGGAGGTATCTATGACATTTTCTTCAGGTTAAGCAGTAAGAAGAAAACAAAATCTACACTCTCTTTTTCATATTTTAAACACAAGCCAACAAATAATTTGAAAGGACCCGTGATTAGACAGTGAGGATTTTATGCTCCCTCAAGAGTAATTGAGATTATTTAGTTGTATGGAGGAATGAGCATATCTCAAAGGGAAGCAAGAAGATATAATATTTAGATGACAGAACCATTAAGAAATGGTTTGCACCCTGGCTACACCACTGTACACAGGAAATATCAGGGTGCAGTGGTGCATGCCTGTAATCCCAGCAGTTTGGGAGGCTGAGGCGGGTGGATCACCTGAGGTCAGGAGTTCAAGAACAGTCTGATGAACATGGTGAAACCCCATCTTTACCAAATACAAAAAATTAGCCAGGTATGGTAGTGCATGCCTGCAATCCCAGCTTCTTGGGAGGCTGAGACAGGAGAATCATTTGAACCTGGGAGGCAAATGTTGCAGTGAAATGAGTTCATGCCATTGTACTACAGTCTGGGCAACAAGAACAAAACTCTGTCTCAAAAAAAAAAAAAAAAGTTACTGCCCCACAAACTTTTTTACATAGGATGATGAAGGATTCCAGAGCCCATGCTACCTCTAGGGGCTCCTGCCCCTGCCACACCACACATATATCTTGACGGGGCCTGTTACAGGAAGAAAATGCCCAGTAAATTAATATCACAATCATTGCCACATACCCACCAAAAGACTAAATTAAAATTTTGACAAAATTAAGTGTCAACAAGAATGAGAAGATTTGAGAATTATCAGACCTTGGAAGACTGTCGCTTGGTGTGTTAACACTGGGATGAAACCAATAATACCTAGTAAAACTGAAGATATGTTTACCCTGTAACCTATGGTTTCACCTCTTGCTTTATAGTGTACACAAATATACACTAATGGTAACCAAATAGAAATACAAAAGTGTTCACAACAGCATCATTTGTAACTGACAAAAATGAACACAGCCCACATGTCCATCAACAATGAAGGGATATACACTAGTGTACTGTAATTTTTAATATATATTTTTCGAGACAGAGTCTTGCTTAGTCACCCAGGTTGGAGTGCAGTGGCGTGATCTCAGCTCACTGCAACCTATGCCTCCCGAGTTCAAGCATTTCTCCTGTCTTAGCTTCCTGAGTAGCTGGGATTACAGGTACATGCCGCCACTCCTGGCAAATTTTTGCATTTTTAGAAGAGACGTGGTTTCACCATGTTGGTAAGGCTGGTCTCAAACTCCTGACCTCAGGTGATCCACCTGCCTTGGCGTCCCAAAGTACTGGGATTACAGGTGTGAGCCACCGCGCTTTTTTTTTTTTTTTTTTTGAGACTGAGTCTCACTCTGTTGCCCAGGCTGGAGTAGAGGGCGCTATCTCGGCTCACTGCAACCTCCACCTCCAAGTTTCAAGGGATAATCCTGCCTCAGTCTCCCAAGTACCTGGGATTACAGGCACACACCACCACGCCTGGCTAATTTTTTTTTTTTTTTTTTTAAGACAGATTCTCGCTTTGTCCCCCAGGCTGGAGTGCAGTCGGCTAATCTTGGCTCACTGCAACCTCTACCTCACGGGTTCAAGCGATTCTCCTGCCTCAGCCTCCTGAGTAACTGGGACTACAGGTGCATGCCACCATGACTGGCTAATTTTTGTATTTTTAGTAGAGGTGGGGTTTCTCCATGTTGGCTAGGCTGGTCGGGAACTCCTGACATCAAGTGATCTGCTTGCCTCGGCCTCCCAAAGTGCTGGGATTATAGGTGTGAGCCACCGTGCCTGGCTGGTGTACTGTTCTAATAGAATGCAGACACAATGCTAAGTGTGAATCTTAAAAACTTAGTATTGAGTAAAAGAAGGCAGATGCAGCATGATACAGACTATTACTCCAATTATGTAAAAGAAAAACCAGGGAAAATCAGACTTTACTTTAGGCATGTTAAAAATACATAAGGCCGGGCGCGGTGGCTCAAGCCTGTAATCCCAGCACTTTGGGAGGCCGAGACGGGCGGATCACGAGGTCAGGAGATCGAGACCATCCTGGCTAACACGGTGAAACCCCGTCTCTACTAAAAAACACAAAAAACTAGCTGGGCGAGGTGGCGGGTGCCTGTAGTCCCAGCTACTTGGAGGCTGAGGCAGGAGAATGGCGTGAACCCAGGAGGCGGAGCTTGCAGTGAGCTGAGATCCGGCCACTGCACTCCATCCTGGGCGACAGACCGAGACTCCGTCTCAAAAAAACAAAAAACAAAACAAACAAAAAAAAAACAAATAAAAATACATAATAAGGACAGACTGAGGTCAGGAGTTCAACACCAGCCTGGCCAACATGCAAAACCCCGTCTCTACTAAAAATACAACAATTATCCAGGCTTGGTGGCATGTAGGCCGTGCCTGTAATCCCAGCTATACAGGAGGCTGAGGCTGCAGTGAGCCAAGATCACGCCACTGCATTCCAGCATGGGTGAAACAGAGAGGTTCCATCTCCAAAAAAAAAAAAAAAAAGAAAAGAAAAGAAAGAAAATACATAATAAAATTACAAAGAGAAGCAAGGAGAAGATGGCAGATATCCACCCCTGGAAGTGGTGGGTAACGCCTGTAATTTCAGCACTTTGGGAGGCCAAGATGGGAGGATCATGAGGTCAGGAGTTCAAATCCAATCTGGCTAGCATGGTGAAACCCCAAGTCTAAAAAACAAACAAACAAACAAACAAAAAAAGAAAAGAAAACACTTGGGCCAGGAGTGGTGGCTCACACCTGTACTTCCAGCACTTTGGGAGGCTGAGGCAGGAGGATTGCTTGAGCCCAGGAATTCAAGGACAGCCTACAGTCTTGGCAACATAGTTAGACCCTATCTCCATAAAAAAAGAAAAAAGGCCAGGAGGTGGATGTGGCAGTGAGCTGAGATCTCGCCATTGCACTCCAGCCTGGGTGACAGGCCAAGACACTCCATCTCCAAAAAAAAAAAAAAAAAGGTAAAGAAAATAATTGATGAAAGTATGCACAACAACAATAAAATGTTGACTTTAAAGTGATCTCCTGAAAGGGATGTGTGAGAGAAAAGGTTACTTAACATTTTTATACCTATTGAAATATAACCTATGTATGCATTACAAATTTAAATGTGAAATAATGCAGATAACTGAAATGTGGGTATGCTTTGATTAGGACTTTGCATTTCCCATTGCTCAAATTCCTCATGATTTTAGATGCAAATGAATGGAAATACAAAATGTAAGGAGACACAGGACTTCTGATAGCCCTTTCTTTTTCCCACATTTTGTGTCTCTGCCTGTAGTTTACCTTATGAGTCCATATGGCTAATGAGCAAAATATTTTTCAGTTGGATACTTGTGACCAAGCATTGCAAGTTAAAGATATTTCTGAATCTTGGACCTCTTATTCACAGTGAAGCCTGCCCAGGCATAATAAAGCTGAGAGGAATGTAAAAGGTTGCTGCATGGATAATCAATTACTGGTGAGCAATAATTAGAGGTAATGTAAAATGAGACAATTATTGCTTTTCATCATATCTTGAAAGAACTCCTGCCGGGCGCGGTGGCTCAAGCCTGTAATCCCAGCACTTTGGGAGGCCGAGACGGGTGGATCACGAGGTCAGGAGATCGAGACCATCCTGGCTAACACGGTGAGACCCTGTCTCTACTAAAAAATACAAAAAAAAATAGCTGGGCATGGTGGCGGGTGCCTGTAGTCCCAGCTACTCGGGAGGCTGAGGCAGGAGAATGGCGTGGACCAGGGAGGCGGAGCTTGCAGTGAGCTGAGATCCGGCCACTGGACTCCAGCCTGGGCTACAGAGCGAGACTCCGTCTCAAAAAAAAAAAAAAAAAAAAAAAAAAAAAGAAAGAACTCCTACAGTCAATGATTTTGAAAAAAAAAAAAACATCTAAGTTCACTCTTTTATTTTCTATAATGAAAAGATATTATCCAGTAGAAGTTCAAGAGTAAAATCTGAAGGCAGCTTATCTGACCTGGCCACATGGTCTTGCCACTTATTAAACATAACTTTCTACAAACTAACCTCTCCAGACCTCGGATCTTCAACTCTCTAAAATAGAAACCTAGTAGTATTTACCTCTAGAACTGCAGCTGAACTGAGCATTTTAGGGAAGGAACAAACACACATACAATATGTATAGTCGTATTATGAACCCAGCATAGTCCAGAATACAAAAATTTCTCAGTAATAGAGATCCTTAAGAGAAAAATGAGATGTAGCCTATCTTAGTGGCCTTTCATGTGGCAAATGAAAAGTGAAAGTCCATAATGAGAAAGACATGGGCAGCCAGGGACACCATCCATTCAGTATGGACTCTCAACATCTCTGACAGTCATTACCTCTTGTATCCCAATCTGCTTATATATTGAAGTGATATTACCTTTTGGTCAAAACATACATAAACCTCAAACCTCAGTAAGAAACTTTTATGGACAACCAGATATACTGTGTTTCCAGTCAAAACTCAGGTAGACCACATTTTATCTGACAGGAGAAGGCACAGCTGATGCCCAGTTAACCCTGAGATCATCTCTGCCTGTAGCTTCCGATCATCATAGCAAGCTCTTTCCCTGCAGTCCATCATCTGTATCTGCCCTTTGCTATAAAGGTAGCAAAAATAAGCATCTGAAAAGATGCTCAACACCATATGTCACTAGGGAATTCAAATTAAAACAATGATGAGTTACCACTACACATCTATTAGACTGGCTCAAATCCAAATGCTGACACCACCAAATGCTGGTGAGGATATAGAGCAACAGGAACTCTCATTGATTGCTGCTGGGAATGCAAAAGGTACAGTCACTTTGGAAGCCAGTTTTGCAAATTCCTGCAAAACTAAACATAGGTTTACCATACGATCTGGCAATTGCATTCTTTGGTATATACCCAAATGAGCTGAAAACTTAAATCCACTCAAATCCTGCACATGAATGTTTACAGCAGCTTACACATAACCAACAAAGATTGGAAGTAACAAAGATATCCTACAATAGGGAAATGGATAAACTAACTCTGAAACATTCATACAATTGAACACTCTTCAGAAAGAAAAAGAAATGAACTATTGAGGCATGAAAAGACATGGAGGACTCTGAAACACATATTTCTAAGTGAAAGAAGTCAATGCGAAAAGGCCACATAGTGTAGAGTTCCAATTATATGGAATACTAGAAAAGGTAAAACTAGGCAGATGGTATTATAAAAAGTTCAGTGGTTGCCAGAGGCTTGAGCAGAGGGAAGGATGAATAGGTGGAGCACAGAAGATTTTTAGGGCAGTGAAACTTTTGTGTGACCCTGTAATGGTGGATATATGTTCTTAAGCATTTGTCAAAGCCCATAAATGGTAGAACACAAAGAGTGAATCTTAATATAAGCCATGAACTGAATGATATCAATATGGGCTCATCAAGCCTAACAAATGTACCACACTAACAAGATGATAATACAGGAAGTGTGTGTACTGTGGTGTGAAGGGGATATTAGAGCGCAATATGCCTTCTGCTCTATTTTTCTGTACACCCACAAGTGTTCTAAAAATTAAGTCAATTATTTATTTATTATTTATTTATTTTTTGGAGATGGAGTCTCACTCTGTCACCCAGGCTGGAGTGCAATGGCGTGATCTCAGCTCATTGCAACCTCCACTTCCCGGGTTCAAGCCATTCTACCTCAGTCTCCCACGTAGCTGGGATTACAAGCACCTGCCACTATGCCTGTGGTCACACCATTTTACACCAAGCTACTGTAAACATTCACATGCAGGATTTTAGTGAATATAAGTTTTCAAGTCATTTGTGGGGAAAAGAAAGAGAGATCAGACTGTTACTGTGTCTATATAGAAAGAAGTGGACATACGAGACTCCATTTTGTTCTGTATTTGAGATGCTGTCAATCCGTGACCCTACCCCCAACCCTGTCCTTGCAAGAGACATGTGCTGTGGTGACTCAAGGTTGAATGGATTTGGGGCTACGCAGGGTGTGCTTTGTTAAACAAGTGCCTGAAGGCAGCATGCTTGTTAAAAGTCATCACCATTCTGTTAATCTCAATTACCCAGGGACACATACACTGCGGAAGATTACAGGGGCTTCTGCCTAGGAAAACTAGGTATTGTCCAAGGTTTCTCCCCATGTGATAGCCTGAAATATGGCCTCGTGGGAAGGGAAAGACCTGGTCGTCCCCCAGCCTGACACCCGTGAAGGGTCTGTGCTGAGGAGGATTAGTATAAGAGGAAAGAAGGCCTCTGGGCAGTTGAGATGCAGAAGGGCATCTGTCTCCTGCCCATCCCTGGGCAGTGGAACTTCTCCGTGTAAAACACGTTCTAATTACTGAGATAGGAGAAAACTGCCTTAGGGCTGAAGGTGGGATGTGCTAGTGGCAATGCTGCTCTTTATGCACTAAAAAGGTTTATGGAGATGTTTGCATATGCATATCAAGGTATAGCACTTTTCCTTAAACTTGTTCATGTCACAGAGATCTTTATCCATATTTCTTTCTGCTGACCTTCTCCCTACTATGATCCTATTGTTCCGCCACTTCCCTTTTTCTGAGATGGTAAAGATAATGATCAATAAATACTGAGGGAACTCAGAGACCAGTGATGCCACGGGTCCTCTGTATGCTGAGCACCGGTCCTCTGGGCCCACTTTTTCTTTCTCTATACTTTGTCTCTGTGTCTCATTTCTTTCCTCAAGTCTCTCATTCCACCCAATGAGAAACGCCCACATGTGTGGAGGGGCGGGCCACCCCTTCCCCATTTGGGTATGTGCCCAGCTAATTTTTTGTATTTTTAGTAGAGATGAGGTTTCACCATGTTAGCCAGGATGGTCTTAATCTGCTGACCTCGTGATCCACCGGCCTTGGCCTCCCAAAGTGCTCAGATTACAGGCATGAACCACTGTGCCCAGGCTTGTTTATCTTTTTGAGACAGGGTTTAGCTCTGTCACTCAGCCTGGAGTGCAGTAATGCAATCATGGCTCACTGCAGCCCCAAACCCTGGGGCTCAAGTAATCCTCCTGCCTCAGCCTCCTGAGTAGCTGGGAACACAGGCACGTGCCACCACGCCTGGCACATTTCTTAGACATCTGAAAAGATGCTCAACACCATATGTCACTAGGGAATTCAAATTAAAACAATGATGAGATACCATTACACATCTATTAGACTGACTTGAATGCGAACACTGATAACACCAAATGCTGGTGAAGAAATGGAGCGACAGGAACTCTCATCTATTGCTGCTGGGAATGCAAAATGGTACAGCCACTGTGGAAGGCAGTTTTGCAAGTTCCTGCCAGACTAAACATACACTTACCATATGATCGGGCAAAAAAATAAAATTTTAAAAATATATTTTATATACTTAAGATATATATATTTACATAAGTATATATTTTATATATATTTAAAATAATTTATTTTTATTTTTTGTAGAGACAGTCTCCCCACAGTGCCCAGCCTGCAGAATCTATTAATTTTAAAAGCATTTTAAACTCTTGAACAAGAAATTATTTGAAGAGTAAAAAATACAATGATAGAGAGTATTGATGGGTAAATTCCAAATGTTATACGTTACATAATTTGGATTAATTTTAAATTCCAAAAAGTGAAACTTTAAAAAATATTTTTAAAATTTCCTAATCCCAAGTCAATCCATGTTCAACACATTCAAGAGACGATTTCAGAGGAGAAACAAGTGGTCAACAATTTATTAGGTTTTGACTTTGTTTGTTGACTATTTGTATTTGTGAATGAAGAATTTTTAGGTTTTGGTCCTTTCTTCTTAGGGTATTGACTAATATTTATTAAGCCAGAGAGACAGTAAATTAGAATTATCTGTCCATTTTATCTGTTATAAAGATTTCCTCCAAATTCATTTATCTAAATTTTTTGGTTTATTTAGTCGGGCGCGGTGGCTCACACCTGTAATCTTAACACTTTGGGAGGCTGAGGCGGGGGAACACCTGAGGTCAGGCGTTGGAGACCAGCCTGGCCAACATGGCAAAACCCCTTACCTACTAAGGGTAAAAAAATTTGTTGGGCGGCCGAGCGCGGTGGCTCACTACTGTAATCCTAGCACTTTGGAAGGCCGAGGTGGGCGGATCACCTCAGGTGGGTAGTTTGAGACTAGCCTGACCAACATGGAGAAAACCCATCTCTACTAAAAACACAAAATTAGTCAGACGTTGTGGCACATGCCTGCATTGCCAGCTACTTGGGAGGCTGAGTTAAGAGAATCGTTTCAACACTGGCGGTGGAGATTGCGGTTAGCCAAGGTCTCGCCATTGCAGTCCAACCTGGGCAACAACAGCGAAACTTCATCTCAAAACACAACATCAACAACACACAGGCACAACAACAAAACAAAATTAGCCAGGCATGGTGGTGCACCTGTAGTCCCAGCTACTCTGGAGGCTGAGGCAGGATAATCGCTTGAGCCCAGGAGGCAGGGGTTGCAGTGAGCTGAGATTGTGCCACTGCACTCCAGTCTAGGATGAAAAAAAGTTTTTGTTTTTTTTTTAACTCATTTTTTTTTTTAACCATTTAGATATATAGGATGCTTATAGATAACTACCAAGATAAACAAATAATTACCATATCAAGGTTCTAAATTTTAAAAAATCTTTCTTCCCTTTGTTACTTTTAAGTAGCCTATTCCAGGCGGGGGGAAGGTGGCTCAGGCCTGCATTCCCAGCACTTTGGGAGGCCGAGGCGGGCAGATGAGGAGGCCAAGAGATGGAGACTATCCTGGCCAACAATAGTGAAACCACGTCTCTACTAAAAATTAAAAAATTACCTGGGCGTGGTGGCGGGCGCCTGTATAGTCCCAGCTACTCTGGAGGCTGAGGATGGCTTGAACCAGAGAGTCCCAGGTTGCAATGAGCCGAGATCGCGCCACTGCACTCCAGCCTGTTGACAGGGGGAGACTCCTTCTCAAAAAAAAAAAAAAAAGAAAAAAAAAGAAAAAGAAAAAAAGAAAATAAGAAGCCTATTCCAGGCCGGGCACGCTGGTTAACGCCTGTATTCTCAACACTTTGGGAAGCCAAGGTGGGCGGATCACCTGAGGTCAACAGTTCGAGAGCAGCCTGGCCAACATGGTTAAACCCCATCTCTACTAAAAATACAAAAATTAGCCCTGCGTGGTGGCGGGCGCCTGTAATCCCAGCTACTCGGAAGGTTGAAGCACGAGAACCACTTGAACCCGGGAGGCGGGGGTTGCAGTGAGCCGAGATCACGCCATTATATTTCCAGCCTGGGGAACAGAGTGAGACACCGTCTCTCTCTCTCTCTCTCTCTCTCTCTCTCTCTCTCTCTCTCTCTCTCTCTCTTTCTCACACACACACACACACACACACACACACACACACACACACACACACAAAGACTATTCCAAAAGAAAAATAATGAAAATATTTATTTCTTCGGACGTTTCCCGGGTCGGGTTCCACCCAGATTCCCCTCCTGCTGGCCCTGAGAATGCACTGACTCCACCCTTGGCCTCAGGTCACTGGCGGAGCCTTTGGCAGATACGCGCATGCGTACTCCGAGGTCAGGCAGCCACTCTCGGAAGTCTCCCCGGCTCCGGGGGTGTGCTGGGTGCGCAGTCCTAGTGGTCACCGGCCTATTTCTTGTAGGCTTTTAGGACCCTGGACTTCACTTCTCACAGGTGCCTGCGGTCCTGACTGTTCCGTCTTGGACTACATATTCCACCGGCGACGGAGAAATCTTGGACCTCTGGCTCCATCTCCCGGACCTCTGGCTCTGTCTTCCCGACCTCTGCGCTGCCCCTGACCTGGTCCCACCTGAGGAAGAAGGTGGCGCAGGTCTCTGTGGGAGCTTCTGCAGCCCCAGCCCGCAACCTGCGTGGGACCCTGCGTGGCGGTGAGAGTGGAGGCCTTGGGCGCGGGGCTGAGCTTTTCTCCCGCCTTCTTAGGCCCGGGGGTGTTAGAGCTGCCGAGGAGGGGGCTCATCTCTAGGGAGACAGGTGGGGAACGTCTCCTTTGTGACGTGGGGACTGAGAAGGGTGCGTGAGTTTCTTGTGTGACCGGGACATAGAGTGAGTGTCCTTTGCAAAGCCTGCTTTGCTGTAGCTCTGTGGTGTCACTGACCCGTGGGTCCAGGGTCTCAGTTTCCCTGTCTCCTCTGAGCCTAGTATGACTGCCACAGAGAAATGATGGAAGCGGGAAATCAGATACTGAGCCTTAGATGAAGGTTCCCAGTGAGAAGAAACAGATAGGATGGGAAGCTTAGAGCAGGAATTGCCCTAAAAACGATGTGATAGACTCTGTTAAAGAAAAAAAGATTCAGTCACACTTGTTAAAGCATGGAAAGGAAGACTTGATTCAGGATCATGGTAATAGGTACTGAAAGCACAGCAGGGAGATTTTGCAATGAGTACAAGAGGTTGGGTTCAACTCCAAATTCAGCATGAACGAGTGGGAATTTATAGTCAAGGAGCAGGTTAGGGATCACCGGATGACAAAATACTAAGGAAATGTCCGGGATAAGTAGGGTTCTGGCTAAACGCACCTGTTGGGATTCTTTTTGGAGAGAACTGGGTGATAAGACATCATCACTTGGGGATGGTGGAGGATGAAGATACAGGGGCAGAGGGTTCCTGCTAAACTGGCTTAGAAGGGGTCTTTGCTATTTTTGAACAGATTGGCCCAGGAGAAGGTGTAAAAGCCTGAGTAAAGTTTGGTCAGGCAGAGTTTGTGTAGGATTCCTTCCTAGAAGGCTTGTGCACTCTGCCCCCCCTCCCGATTCTTGGAGTTTCATTTACGTGTTTAAGAAACCGGCCTTCTTGAATTCTGACCCCAAGAACCTGCAGTGAAGGATGATTGGAGATTCCACCCACCATACTTCTTCTGGTTATGTGTATGAAATTATGCACCTGTAGCCTTGGACGGGGAAACAAACACTATTTTAAGGTGTTTTTGATCATTCGTTTTGGACTTCTTTAGATCAAAAGCAACAGGAATATGAAGTCAGTTATGATGTGTCCTTGCAAATGAAGGAAGTGAGCCAGAGTGTAAGTGGTTCTGAAATAGGAGTTCTTAGTCATTGGGTCTATTGACTGTTTTTATGGGCATACAGGGCACAACAATCCCCCTGAAGCTCTATATACATGTTTGTTCATTTGCATATTTCCAAGGTTCCAAAAATAATTTTCCATCGTCCAAATTATTTAGACTTGAGCTTTAGATCTGGAATCAGAGGGTTATACCTTTGAATGGTTTTGCAGAAAACTAATGATCAAGATTATGAGAAAGGTTAAGAAAATCATACAACATCCATGGGATTGGACATTATATTGATAATAAAATTTATGTTTATAAAGAATTTGTGAATAGCTGCATACCAGGTATCAGAAAAACAAAACATAATAAGAATTTCTCATTCACGGAAAAATGCCTATGATCTCACCTTCAACAGGATTCATAGTTGTAGGTCGCAGTTCTCAAAAACTATCTATGCAGCCCATGTTTTAAAAATGGAAGTTCACAAAATCTTTTGCAAGGATTGTATCTAATATGACCATTTAACTTGTTTTTCAGAAAAGAATAGAAGGGGCAAGGCCACATTTATTGAACTTCTAATATATATGCAAAATCATGTGGTCTGTTTTCTGTATCTTTTCTCATTAAATGTGCAAAGGCCATTTCCCTGTTAATTAAGGGAAGAATCTTTATAGTGAAATGTTTCTAATTATGTAGAAGTGGCGCAGCTAAAGTTGATTCAAGAAAACACAATGTTACATGATTCTGTCACATTGATTTTTTTTTTTAATTCCAGGCCTAGTATTTAGGTTTCTTTTAATGACAAAAATGTACCCTGGTCCCATAATGATAGTTTTAAAAGTTTAATACTTTGAAATGTATTGATATTCTATTTGTAATGATGGAATTAAGGCAGGCTCATTGCAAAAATGTCATTACCTAAGGAAGTTACGAGGAAGACAGAATAACCCCAAATCCCCCCTGCCCAGAGCAAATCATTTAAAAAATGTTGGTGTATGTGTTTCTGATTTTCATGTATGAGCATTTGTGTGTAGTTCTGTCATTGCAGAAGAGAATTAATAGAGACACAAAGACTCCAACTGTTAGTTTGAAAATGGAATCTACCTTAATTGTTGCTATTAAACCAAAATTATGGTATGATATTGCTTTGGACTGAGCTTCTGCACTAGGCTTCAACAGACCAGACCAAACCAAAATGAAGTCACTCATGCTAAATGCCACATTATCACACTGAAATTTTAAGGGGGCAGATAAATCTCAAAACAAACCTGTTTTTCCTGAAAACAGGAGATTCCAGTGTAAATAACTTGATGTTCACCAATCCTTATTTTTATTTTTATTTAAAAAACTTTTCTTAAGTGTTCCTCTCACCTCAGCCTCCCATGCAGCTGGGACTACAGACAAGTGTCACCAGGCCTCAGTTCTTTTTTCTCTAGTTCTGTTATTTGTTCATATCTTACACAAAACCCACTGTATTGCAGAACGGCTCTCATTCTGTTTTATACAATGGAGGCTGCCTCATTTGTGAGTCCCAAATAAAAGCTCATGAGATCTATAAGTCAATTTATTGTAACTTTGTCTTTTGACATGGGTTTCCATATATCTGTGCATCTTAGGAGGAGAGGGAAGTACCAGGGACCACCTGAGGTGAAAAACAGTCACATATTTACACCTTTTAGATATTGAAAACGTCATCTGACACTCAAGAGGGCACAAATTAGGAAGTAAGATATCCTCCCAGAGTTAATATTTTATGCTGGGCTCATGTCTGTAAAATCCCAGCACTTTGGGAGGCTGAGGTGAGTGGATAGCTTGAGCCCAGGAGTTTGAGATCAGCCTGGGAAACATGACAAAACCCCATCTCTATAAAAAATACAAAAATTAGCTGGGCGTGGGAGTGCTTGCCTATAGTCCCAGCAACTTGGGGAGCTGAGGTGGGCGGATCGCTTGAGCCCAGGGGGAGGCACAGGCTGCAGTAAACTGTATTTGCGCCACTGCACTCCAACTTCGGCCACAAAGTGAGACCCTGTCTCAAAAAAAAAAAAAAAAAAAAAAAAAGAATGAATAATTTAGAGATGCAAGATTACTTCAGAGAAAAAGAGCAGTAATGTATGATTTCCAGGTGTCTTGCAAGTATGAATAATATTTCCAAAGACAGCTTAAATACTGTAAAACATAGGTATTGTAATATTTACAAGTATTTACATAAATGCTCATTTCTGCAGAAAAATAAGGTTCACTATCATTAATTTAGCACTGTGTTGGATCCTGTTCATTGAACATGTGTATGAGGCTGTAGGGTGTTTGCCTTGTTTTCTGTAACATCCAGGGAGTAAGGAAAGGGGCATTTTCTCTTTACCTATCTGAAAATCTTTTTTGCTGTTGTTTTTAAAGCTAAAGTTTTTTTTTTTTTGGAAGATCAATATTTTCTCATAGGTGAGCCTTGAAATTTGTAAAATTGGAATTATAAGAAAGAGAAACCTACAAAGCACAAACTGTAAGAAAAACAGGAAACAACAGAATTAATTTCCTTTTATCATAGTAGATTAATGGACGGGTGGACATTCTTCAGTGATGAGACATTATTATGCTAGCTATCATGTACTTGTTTCTATGGATTATCTCGATTAATCTTCAGAACTGATGTGTAGTGAGATGGGGAAACAGAGGCACCAAGCTGTTAACATCTCACAATGCAGAGCTCAGTATCACTTCCTTAAAGGCCGACAAGACAGCCTGTTTCCTTAATTTTACCAGGATACCACTTCATTTATGCATAGATTTTTAAACCTTTTTTTTTTTTTTTTTTAAAGAGACAAGGTCTTGCTCCGTTGCCTAGGCTGGAGCACAGTGGTGTGAACACTGCTTACTGCAGCCTCAACCCCCTGGGTTCAAGCAATCCTCCTGCCTCAGCCTTCCAAAGTGTTGGGATTAAAAACCTGAACCACCACACCTGGCCTAAGCCTGTCTTCTTTACTGAGTAATTCATCCTTGATAGTATTTTTCATTGATTATATATTTTAACATCAATCTTATTTGTAATGGCATAAGGTTGGGCGCGGTACCTCACACCTGTATTCCCAGCACTTTAGGAGGCCGAGGCAGGTGGATCACCTGAGGTCCAGAGTTCGAGATCAGCCTGACCAACATGGAGAAACCCCATCTCTACTAAAAATACAAAATTGGCCGGGTGTGGTGGCACATGTCTGTAATCCCAGCTACTCAGGAGACTGAGGCAGAGAATTGCTTGAACCTGGGAGATGGAGCTTGCAGTGAGCCGAGATTGTGTCACTGCACCCCACCATGGGGGTAAGAGCGAGACTCGTCTAAAAATAAAAAATAAAAAATGCCTAGAAGCAAGTTTAGTTTTGTGGGGCTGGGCATGGTGTCTCATGCCTGTAATCCTAGCACTCTGGGAGGCCTGTGTGGAAGGATCCCTTGAGCCCAGGAATTCAAGACTAACCTGTGTAACATAGTGAGACCCCATCTCTCAGAAAAAAAGAAAGAATCAGACTTCTCTTAAGTGCTTCTGCTATGCCATACCTGCAAATTGTAGTATTGAGGGTGGGACGATCACCGAAAAGAAGAGTTGCTTCCTTTAAAATATTCATAATCTATCAAGGAAGGTCACATCTAAATAGGAGTGAGTTTAAGGCAGTGTGTGATAGAGCCTACTTCAAGAGATTTAGGTGACCTACCTGCTGATGTCACATAACACAGACAGTCTGACTATGGCGATAGTCAGGCTGTGGACAAATTTTACTGAGTCTATGGGATCTGCATGGTGATAAACAGGTTTTATCATCTATCTTTTATACCTTGTAGTTGTCACTCTAATGATATTGGATGGAAAACAAAATTAATTGCAGAGGGAAATTCAGCCGCTGTCTGGAGGAAATCCTGACCAACCTGTCAGGTTTAGAAACAAAATAAACCCTTCTGTCAAGATCTGAAATAAAACTGTACTGAGACCATCATCAATTCATAGAGGAGATGACTCAGGGCCAATTCCCCATACTGTTGGAGACACAGGTCCAGCACCCCTGAGAACAAGTGATAAAATGAGTTGAGGTTTTGGGATCCAAAGGATCCCACAGAATATAAGCCATGTAGTAAAATGAGTTTAAATTTAGAGTAAAAAAGAGGTTTTTTGAAATCCTCACCTTAAATTTTGAAACACCTGAAGTAACTTCAAACAAACATACATATTTCAAGTTGCTATGTCCATGGTTACAAAATTATGAAGGAAATGTTAATAAGGAAAAACCAACATCCAATTTAAAATCTAGGAAATGCTGATTATTAACCTCTGATTATGGAGAAGTTGCTAAGCAGAGGCTTATTTTACTTCTCCTTTAGCTTTACTTAGTTGTTTCATTTGTTTCATGTATTGACTGAAAACTGAATATACAGCAATTTATTTACTTATTTAAATTTTTTGAAATTTAGAGATGGGATGTCACTATGTTGCTCAGGATGGTCTCAAAATCCTTGATTCAAGCAATCCTCCTACTTTGGGCTCTCAAAGTGCTGGGATTACAGGTAGGAGCCACTGTGCCTGGCTGACAGTGATAGATGTATAATAAGCAAAATTAAAACCAAACAAAAACTGTAAACACTGTTATAACATGGTCATATAATTTCCAGGCTTTTTCTGTCTCCTGTTTGATGATTATCTGTTTGTCATTCTTCTCTCTGTATGAATGTATGTATAGTTATATATCTTACAAAAATAAATGTATCGGTCAGTCTGATTTTTTCCATTGACATTAGTTTAGAATATTGTCCATGTCCTTAAATACTTTTATGAACTTCACATTTAATGACTCCTTTGCATTCTAGGACACTGATAGTCTATTCTATATTTACCTAGGAATTTGCATGAGGAAATTCAGCAGCCATCTGGAAGATATCTTGACCAACCTGTCAGGTTTAGAAACAAAATAAACCCTTCTGTCAAGATCCAAAATAAAACTGTATTGGAAAAAAATAGGAATCTTTGCTAGGGTCACAATGCTGAGCACTTGCCATCCAACTCCTCTATCTTGACCAATTTTGCCCAGTCTCAAGACTAAAGAGAGATTCTGGTGTGGATCATGTGCTCTGTCTTTGGCCTTGAAGATGGGAAGGGAAGTAGGTGCATCTGCTCAGTGCAGGACAGAGCTCCCTCATCTTAGGTCCACATCTGCCTCACCAGAATAGTGCATTGGCCAGAACATTTCCTACTGAATTCTCTGGGTCTGGCTTCAGTGATGATATGTTTCTGTTCTGTGACTCTGTATAGGTGAGAAATCTGGGAATTTGGGGAAGAAATTAGCTATTCCAGAACTCTAAACTTCCCAAATTGTATGTGATGGGAGGCGGTTTGGAACCTAGAATGGCAGCATAGGACAATACTGTTACCCCGAGTCCTTTGGGGGACACTGAAGTCCTGTGGGGAGCACTAAAGATCTCAAGATCTTCTCCTCTTTCAGGTCTGGGTTCTCCCAAATCTGCTTCTCTGGTAGAGAAACCCTGAGCACTGATTGACTCTTGCTTGTCTAAAACAATGGCCTGTGTAAGTCAATACTTCTTTCCATGTTGATGTGTATATGTTATTTTTTGGGCCGTGTAAGTCTTGTCATCATCTTCCCTAAAGATATTTACCATGAGAAAGTGCTCAGTTAACCAGTTCCTCAGTTCTTGCTCTTCCTGTCAAATGTATGCCATATCACCTGGCATCCTCCCTCTGTGGGCCGCTGTAAATTCACCAGCACTCCTGTCATTATTGACCAAATTACTCAATGTCCTCTAGGTGCCCATTTTTCTATTTTGGGCAGTGATATGTAGGAAAGCAGTCAAGTTCTTTGATGTACAGATATACACATTTCAGGTCAGTTTTGTCATTTGTTGAGGCCAAGGCAGTGGTTCCATTTGACCATTCATGAGAAGTCTTTGAAATTTTCCAGATACCTGAGTTTTTCAGCTAGGTAAAGTGGAAAATGGCATTGAAGGATCTAAATCTTCGTGTAGGGTAAAATCACATGCTTTGTGTGAATTAGTCTGTTGGATTGAAACTTATAAACACAGAGGTCATGGATTTGGATAGAAAACCCTGAAAAATAAATACCATAAAATAATGATGTTACGTGCCCAAGAATCCTTTTGTCAAAAGAAAAAAATGCTTATGGTAAGATTTGACATAATGAAGTACGCGATGCTTAAAGACATTATTAATTTTATGAATAGTTTTCTAAAATTGAGACTGTATACCATATTTTAGATAAAATGTCTAATGATTAAATTTTTATATTCCTTCCAAGTGAAAATATTCTCAATTAGCACACATTCATTGAGAATTTATGAGGCAGATACCTCTTGGTTATTATATATGTAATAAGGATTTAACAGAACTTTATTAATTTTGTCATTTTCAAAAGGGTCAGATATTTAAGAAGTGTCCCAAAGCAGGCAGAAAGTTTTTTTCTGTGTTGTAATCTTCTTCAAAAATATGTAGACATTTTGCTGATTTCCCCTCCCCTGATAGCATAGATTTCTAGTCTATGCACTGGTTATATTGCCCTTCTGCTGCAATGCACTCTTTCATTTTCTAAGTCTTTTCTTTAATTTCCCCAGTAATATGTAGTAGGTTTGCTGTTTCAGGAATTCCTGACGTTCAGGGATGTGGCCCTAGACTCCTCCCATCAGGAGTGGGAATAACTTGACCTGTTTCAGAAGACCTTGTACCAGGAGGTGATGATGAAGAACTATGGTAACTTGGTCTCACTGGATGTGTTTATCATCTGTAGGATGTGTGCTTTTTCCATTGTGATTTTCAGGGCTGCCTTTCAAGAAACTTGCCTGCCTGCCTGCCTGCCTGCCTGCCTGCCTTCCTTCCTTCCTTCCTTCCTTCCTTCCTTCCTTCCTTCCTTCCTTCCTCCCTCCCTTCCTTCCTTCCTTCCTTCCTCCCTCCCTCCCTCTCTCCCTCCCTCCCTCCCTCCTTCCCTCCTTCCTTCCTTCCTTCCTTCCTTCCTTCCTTCCTTCCTTCCTTCCTTCCTTCCTTCCTTCTTCGATCTCTCTCTTCTTTCTTTCTTTTGTTTAGAGATAGGGGTCTCATTATGTTGCCTGGGTTGGTCTCAAAATTCCTGGGCTCAAGCAGTCCACCCACCTCAGCCTCCCAGAGTGCTGAGATTACAGGCGTGAGCCACTAGGCCTGGCTTAAATTTGTTTTCCTTGTGTTTATTGAAGTGATTTGAGCTTATTGAGTCAGGAATGGCAGCACCATTAAACACTTTCATTGGTCATAAAGTTCCTTTCTCAGTGAGGAGGCTTGTGATATGGAGAAGAAATGGGTATTTCAGTGTGAGACAGCCAGTGAACTGTGTGTTACCTTCAGTACCTACTCACCATGTTATTTTTCTTCTATTTCCCTCCCAGTTGAGGGACACGTACTGTCCTTCCAGGATGCCATCATTTTACATGGATTTTGGATTAAAATCCACATATTGCAATCCACAATTGCACATAGATTCATATATATGGCCCAATTCTCTAAAATACATTTGTTTGTATATATGGCAAATACTTGAATACTCTCTGCCTGGGGCCATGCTTGACATAATCAGTGTGGTAATACTGAGTAATGTTTCTGTAGTTATGAGATTTGAGTATGTTAAGGAAGACATAAAATTCACATGAAAACAAACAGATAAATCACATCAGGCATGAAATACAAAGGTCAGTAAACAAGAATAGGCACCTTCACACATGTAGGGTGTTCAGGGATTCTTTTCTCTGTAGATAACATTTGTCCAGAGGCCTTAGGTAGAGGCCTTAGGTCATTGGACTGTTTGAGGAAGGGCATTCCAACAAGAGTGACTAACACGTGCACGGGCCCTAAATGGGGAATAGGGTTTGTGTGTTTGAGGAGCAGCAGTTAGAGCAGAGCAGAGTTAGTGAGGGGTGATTTATAGGCTAAGAAGTCAATATGTTAGGAAGAATCAAGTCCTATATGATTTTTTTGTTTCATTGTTAAGAGTTAGGATTGTCTGTGAAATGTAATTAGTTGCCATTAACTGATGATGTAGAACTTTTATTAATTTTTAAAAGATATAAACCTTTTAATTAAAGTTTAGACATATGCAAAATCCAGATTAAACCAATAAAATGGATCAGTTATTGACTTTTGTGTCCTTTTGGCATATTTCTTTCCTTTTGTTTTTAAAAATACTCCTGAAGACTCATGGGTTGAATTCTTCTTCCTTTTGAGTTTGCTATTCTGAAATTAATGTTTTCATTTTCATTGTAGTCTTCGAGTCTAACACTTCAGTTTTTAGTTTTTGTAATTCTGCATTCTGTTCTATCACATCTCAAAGTATTATTTTGTAGCATATTTTTAAGTAGTGTGGTATACTTTTTTTCTGTATTGAGGCATTTGTTTTGTATTTAAATTGTCTATGTCTGTCATTCACTATTTTCTTTTTTCTTATACTCTCTTGGATGGGTTTGAACTTGCGTCTCTTTTTTGGACATTTATATCTCAGATTAGTTTTTCTCAATCTTGGGCAAGGTGTTGTAGTTCTGGGTATTATTTCTAAGTTTGTGATTTTAGTGTGCCCTATTATCTTGTTTTGTTGTATTTGAATTATCATGGTTGAGAGGTGAATGGATGTATAGAGCACACAGTTTTGTGTAGTGTTGTAATTTAATTGGTATTAATCCAGTTTAAAATTGTTACAAATTATGACGTTACTTAATTCCTAGGGAATTCAGTAAGAAAATAACTGAAAAAATATATATTGCGTAAAAAACCAACAAGGGAATTAAGCTATCCTGGAAAATATCTATTTAATAATAGCAAATTATGCAGTAATAGAAGAATAGAGGAATAAAGGAGATGTAAGACATATAGAAAATAGCAGAATGTCAGCCATACTGTACTATATGATTGCATGTATAGAGGTGGCTAGAGCAGTCAGATTCATAGACAGAAAGTACAATGGTGATTGCAAGTGGCTGGGTGTACAGGAGATGGGGAGACACTATTCAATGGGCACAAGGTTTCTTTAATCAAGATAAATAAGCTCTTGAGACCTGCTGTACCACATTTTACCAATAGTCAACAAATTAAGTGTTGTATACTTAAAAATGTAAGTGGCTAGGTACCATCTTAAGTGTCCCTACTATAATTTAAAAAAACGAACTCACCAGAAAAATTTTGAATAAGTAGAAATATTAAAAGCTGTTGTTCATCCCAGGGATTACCTCATGTCTCTCAGTTTTCCCCTTGAATTTTCTGTAAATCACAATGTGTCTGAACTTCAAAAACTGTTCCTGTAAAATGTTCCATGAAATAAAAAAATAAAAGGGATTTTTTTTTCATCCTCAAAAACAGTAACAGTGGCAGGGCATGGTGGCTCAGGCCTGTAATCCCAGCACTTTGGAAGGCTGAGCCTGGCAGATCACCTGAGGTCAGGAGTTTGAGACCAGCCTGGCGAACACGGTAAAACCCCGTCTCTACTAAAAATACAAAAAATTTAGCCAGGCATGGTGGCACATGCCTATAATCCCAGCTACTTGGGAGGCTGAGGTAGGAGAATCACTTGAACCTGGGAGGCGGAGGTTGCAGTGAGCTGAGATCATGCCATTGTACTCCAGCCTGGGCGAGAAGAATGGAACTCCATCTCAAAAAAAAAAAAAAAAGAAAAGAAAAGAAAAGAAAAAACAGTAATAGAGAGATATTTGGGAATTTTTTTAATAGGTGGAAAGTAAACAACACAAGTCTAAACATTCAAAGGGACAGAGAAGACATGAAAAGGAAAATTAGAGAATACTTTGTATAGGATAAACAAACAAAACATACTAAAATTTATGGCATATAGCTAAAACAGTGCTAAGACAGAATTTATAGCCACAAATGCCCACATTGAGAAAGAGTAAAGATCTCAAATCAGTAACCTAACTTTCTAAAACCCAACTTTCTTAAAAACAAGGAAAGAGCAAATTAAACCTAAAATAACTAGAACTAAGGAAATGGTAAACATTAGAACAGAGATAAATGACATAGAATATAAAAGGAGAGTATAAAAATGAAACAAGCCAAAATACAGAAAATTGATAAACTTTTAGATATACTAACCAAAATAAAAAGAAGATCCAAATTAGTAAAATCATGAATGAAAGAGGAACATATCTAATGAACTTATAGAAATAAAAAGAATTATAAAGAAAAGTTAAGAATAACTGAATGCTGACTAGTTAGAAAACTTAAATGAATGTTGAACTTCAAACAGAAATACAAACTACCAAATTTTACTTAAGAAGAAATAGAAAATCTGAAAAAGAAAAAAATCTTGGCCAGGTGCAGTGGCTCACGCCTGTAATCCCTGCACTTCGAGAGGCTGAGACAGGTGGATCACAAGGTCAGGAGTTTGAGACCAGCCTGACCAACATGATGAAACCCTGTGTCTACTAAAAATACAAAAATTAGCCAGGCACGATGGTGCGTGCCTGTAGTCCCAGCTAGTGAGGAGGCTGAGGAAGAGAATCACTTGAACCTGGGAGGTGGAGGTTTCAGTGAGCTGAAATTGCACCACTGCACTCTAGCCTGGGCAACAGAGCAATTCTCCATCCTGCAACACCTCCCCCAATAAAAAAAAAAGGAAAGAAATAAAGAAAAAAAAATCTCTTCCTTTCTCTCTCTCTCTGTCTCCCCGCACTTACTCACCTCTCCTCTCTTTACTCATAAAGAGATAAAATCAATAACCCAAAAACTTCCTATAAAAATAGGTGGAGGCCAGGTGCAGTGGCCCTTGCCTGTAATCCCAGTGCTTTAGGAGACCAAGGCAGGAGGATTGCCTGAGATCAGGAGTTCAAGACCAACCTGGGCAACATAGCAAGACCCTTCACTACAAAAAATTTTTAGAAAATTTGCCAGGCATGGTATTGTGCAGTGAACTATGATCACATCACTGCTCTCTAGCCTGGGTGACAGGGAGAAACTGTTTCAAATAAAACAAAACAAAACAAAAAGGTTGGGCTTAGGTGGTTTCCATGGTTGAGTCTACCAAACATTTGTCTAAGAATTGACACCAGTGGTTCACAAAGTTTTCCAAAAGTAACTGACGAGGGAACATTTCTGAAGGTACTCTTCAAGAGCAGTATTTCAATGATAGCAAAATGAGACAAACTCAAAAACATATAGACGAATGTTTCTTGTGCACATAGGTGTGGAAACAACTAGAAAACCAAATGCAGCAACATATAAAAGGGAGTATACGTTGTAACCAAGTGGGATTTATCTCAAGAGTGCAAGGTTAGCTCAATAAAGGAAAATCAATTAAGGGAGCATATTCTGTTCCTATAATAAAGGACGACTACTTCATGATCATTCTAATAGATGCAGAACAGACATTTCCTGGAAATGCAACAGGATGAAAACAATAAAATAGGAATAGAAAGCAGTTTTCTTAACCTGCTACAAACCTTAAGCCCATCTACAAAAGCCCAGAATTAATTAACTAATTAATTAATTAGTTAATGGGAAAAGGCTTAAAGCTTTTCTCCAAAGATGAGAAACAAGATGTTCACTCTTTACATCTCTATTCAGCTTTGTAGTGGAGGTTGTTCCCCGGCAATTAAGCAAGAAAATGAAATAAAAGGCAGGAAGATTGGAAAGGAAGAACAAACAGTACCTCTGTTAGGCAATGATAGGATCTTGACTATAGAAAATACCCAGGGCCAAGCGTAGTGGTTCATGCTTTTAATCTTAGTAATTTGGGAAGCTGAAGTAGGATGACTTGAGCCTAGGAATTCAAGACCAGCCTGGGCAACATAGTGAGGCCCACTCTCTACCAAAAAAGAAAAAAAAGTAGCTGGGAGTGTTGGCATGAGTCTGTGGTCTCAGCTACTAATGAGGAGGTGAGAGGATGACTTGAGCCTGTGTAGTCAGGGCTGCAGTGAGCTGTGATTGCGCCACTGTGCTCCAGCCTGGGCAATGGCTTGAGACACTATCTCAGAAAAAAAAAAAAAAAAAAGACTGGGCATTGTGGCTTATGCCTGTAATCCCAGCACTTTGAGAGGCTGAGGTGGGTGGATCACTTGAGGCCAGGAGTTGGAGACCGGCCTGAGCAACATGGCGAAACCTTGTCTCTACCAAAAATACAAAACTTAGCTGGGTATAGTGGCATGCACCTGTGGTCGCAGCTACCCAAGAGGCTGAGCACTTGGACCCAGGAGGTGGAAGTTGCAGTGAGCTGAGATTGCACCACTGCCAAGGAACACACACACACACACACAGTATTAGGGCTAGTAAATTTGTTTACCAATATAGAAGAATTAATGATTGTAAAAAAATTGTATTTATGTATGTATGCAATTATTCCAAAATCAAAGTTAAGAAAATCTGTTTATAATAGTATCAATAAAAATATATAGGAATGAGGCTGGGCACAGTGGATCACTCCTGTAATCCCTGCTCCCAGCACTTTGGGAGGCCAGTGTGGGCAGATCACCTGAGGTCGGGAGTTCGATACCACGCTGGCCAACATGGTGAAACCTTGTCTCTACTAAAAATTCAAAAATTGGGCTGGATGTGGTGGTGCATGCCTCCCAGCTACTCGGGAAGATGAGGCTGGAGAATTGCTTGAACCCAGAAGTCAGAGGTTGCAGTGAGCCAAGATTGTACCATTGCACTCCAGCCTGCATGACACAGTGAGACTCCATCTCAAAAAATACATATATATACACACATATATATATGCACACACACGTATATATATGAATGAATTTAACAAAAGTGTAACATTTGTACAGAGAAAACTGGAAAATATCATGAATGAAATTATATTTCATTTAAATAAATTGAAAGAGATCCCAGATTTATGGATCAGAACACTTAATATTGTCAAGGTAGTTGTATCTTTGGAATTGATGTAGAGTCATTGTGACCCTATCAGTTTCAGCTGGCTTTATGGCAGAAATTGACAGGTGGATCCTAAAATATATACAGATATGCAATGGAGTCAGAATTGCCAAAATAAGTAAACAAAAAAGAAAAAAAAAATTAGAAAGTTTGCTGGCTAATATCTCCTAGTTGTCCTAGACAGAGTTATTAGTCACGGGGTGTAAAGTTTTGGTTATACAAGATGATAAACTCCTAGAAATCTACTGTACAACAGAGTACCTATTGTTGTAATACCATAGTTAAAAGTTTCATAAGAGGGTGGAACTTATGTGCTGTCAAAATACACACACACAAAGATAGCAGGAGGACGCTTTTGCAGGTGATACATATGTTCATTGCCTGGACTGTGTTGATAGTTTTAGGGGTGTATCCAAAGTCATCAACTTGTATACATCCTATATATATGGGTTTTTGTATGTCAGTCATAGTACAAGAAAGTGGTTTATTTTTATTTTTATTTTTTTTTGAGACGGAGTCTCGCTCTGTCGCCCAGGCTGGAGTGCAGTGGCCGGATCTCAGCTCACTGCAAGCTCCGCCTCACGGGTTTGCGCCATTCTCCTGCCTCAGCCTCCCGAGTAGCTGGGACTACAGGCGCCCGCCACCTCGCCCGGCTAGTTTTTTGTATTTTTTTTGGTAGAGACGGGGTTTCACCGCATTAGCCAGGATGGTCTCGATCTGACCTCGTGATCCGCCCGTCTCGGCCTCCCAAAGTGCTGGGATTACAGGCTTGAGCCACCGCGCCCGGCGAGAAAGTGGTTTAAAAAAACGCTATAAAATATGATGGTTCATGTTTTCCAATTTCAAAACTTGCTAGGAAGCTGCAGTTATCAAGATTGTGATACTGACATAAGGATGGACCCATACTTATTCATGAAGTAGAATCAAGAGTCCAACATGTATGGTTTATTGTTTATTGACAAGGGAACCAACTCAGGTCAATGGAGGAAAGAATAGTCATTTCAAAAAATGATCCTGGAAGAAAAGGTTATCTCCATGCAAAAGAATGAAGTTAGTCTTTTTCCTTACACCATATGTAAACATTGACTCAAAATGAGTTAAAGACCTAATTGTAAGAAGTAAAGATAAATAACTTTTACAAGGAAATAGAGGAATACATCTTCTCAAATGGTTTCACAGCACAAGCAGAGGTAAGGACAGACTATATGTTGGACCTCATCAAAATTAAAAACTGCATCAAAAGAAGCAAGGTTAACCATGCACAGAATGGGAGAAATTATGCACAAATCGCACATCTATGGGTCTATTATTCAGAATACATAATGAACTCTTACAACTCAGTGAAGACAATTCAGTGAAAAATTGACAAAGGATTTGAATAGACATTACTCCAAAGAAGATAGGCAATAGGCCAAAAGCACATGAAAACATGCTCAACATTTGTCATTAGGAAAATGCAATTCAAAACCAGGATTAGATACTACTTCCTACCCACCCAGATGGCTACAATAACAGAAGTAGAACAAAACGTTCTGAGTACTGGGAGTAATTGGAATACTCACATACTTCTAATGGGAATGTAAAATAGGCAAGTAAGAAAACCAGCCTGTCAGTTAAACATAGAGTTACAATGGGACCTGGCGGTACACGCTCCCTTCCTTACACTGCCTTCAGGTCTTTTCCAAAATGTGGCTCTTTTGCAGTGAGCCATTCCCCCTCATACTAGCCTTCCATAGGCTCCTTTCCAGCTGCATTTTCTCCTTTAGTCCTTTCTGTCCTCCGACATGCCATGTGGTTCACTTATTGGTTTTGCCTTGTTGTTTTTGTATTTTTTGAGATGGAGTCTTGTTCCGTCACCCAGGCTGGAGTGCAGTGGCATGATCTTGGTTCACTGCAACCTCTGCCCCACTGGGTTCAAGTAGTTCTCCTGATTCAGCCTCCCGAGTAGCTGGGATTACAGGCATATGCTGCCACATCCAGCTAATTTTTGTATTTTTAGTAGAGACAGAGTTTCAGCATGTTGGCCAGGCTGGTCTCAAACTCCTGACCTCAGGTGATCCACTTGAGGCCTCCCAAAGTGCTGGAATTATAGGCATGAATTTTTTTTTTTTTTTTTTTTTTGAGACGTAGTCTTGCTCTGTTGCCCAGGCTGGAGTGGAGTGGCATGATCTTGGCTGACTGCAACCTCCATCTCCTGGGCTGAAGCAATCCTCCTGCCTGAGACTCCCAAGTAGCTGGGACTACAGGCACACATGACCATACCCAGCTAATTTTTTGTGTTTTTGGTAGAGACAGGGTTTCACCCTATTTCCCAGGCTGATCTCAAACTCCTGACCTCAAGTGATCCACCTGCCTCGGCCTCCGAGAGTTCTGGGATTACAGATGTGAGCCACTGTGCCTGGCCCCTTTTGTAGATTTTTATAAATATGGAATTGTATAGTATGTACTCTGTTGTTTTTCTGCCAGTAGTCAGTGTAATGATTTTGAGATGCATGTGTATTGTTGCAAGTATCAGTAGTTCATTTTGTTTTCACTAAGAAGTGTTCTGTTGTATGGGTATAGCACCATTCTTGTATCCATTTAACTACTGATGGCGTTCTGGGTTGTTTCTTTCTAGTTTAGGGCTATAATGAGTGTAGCTGGTATGAAAATGTGCTTACATATTTTTAGGTGGACATAGATTTTGTGTTCCTAGGAGTGGAACTGAGAAGTAATAAGGGTGTGGTTAACTTTTTTGTAAACTTCCAGGGGTTTTCCAGAGTAGTTATTCCCTTTTACATTTCCACTACCAATATGCAAATTCACCTCCTCCCCCATATCTTCTCCAATACTTGTTATCGTCAGTCCTTTTAGTTTTAGTTATTATAATTCATAGCTGGTAGTAGCTTACTGTGAGATTTTCATTTGTTTGTTTGTTTGTTTTTGAGATGGAGTCTCGCTCTGTCACCAGGCTGGAGTGCAGCAGCATGATCTTGGCTCACTGCAACCTCCGCCTCTTGGGTTCAAGCAATTCTCATGCCTCGGCCTCCCAAATAGCTGGGATTATAGGCACGGGCCACCACACCCAGCTGATTTTTGTATTTTTAGTAGAGATGGGGTTTCACCATGTTGGCCAGGATGGTCTTGATATCCTGACATTGTGATCTGCCCATCTCAGGATCCCAAAGTGCTGGGATTGCAGGTGTGAGCCACTGCACCTGGCTGCTTATTGTGGTTTTAACTTTCCTTTCCATAGTGACTAATGATCCCAAGCACTCACTGCAGTTACATGCACTTCCTGGGCATCTGCATGTTTTGGAGTATTTGTTAAAATCACATTAATATCTTATATTTGAAATGTAAAAGTTCATTATTTTGGACACAAGTTCTTTTTTTTTTTGGAGACAGAGTCTCACTCTGTCACCCAGGCTAGAGTACAGTGGAGGGATCTAAGCTCATTGCAACCTCCACCTCTGGGGTTCAAGAAATTTTCATGCCTCAGCCTCCCAAGCAGCTGGGACTACAGAGTCCCAGAGTGTAGCTTATTTATTCACTTGACTAACAATGTTTCACAAGGAGCAAACATTTTTAACTTGATACATGCCAGTTTATAAATTCCATTTTATGATTTGTAGGTTTTGTGTAAATTATAAGAAATCTGCCTATCCCAAAGTGGCAAAGATTTTTGCCTATGTTATCATGACATTGTGTAATTTTTGTTTTTCTGTTTAGTTCTATGTCCATTTTGAGTTAATTTTTAAGATGTGGGGTGAGTAGGTGTCAGGACTCATTTCTTCCTCTGTGGATATCCAGTTATTCTAGTACCATTTAAAACAGGTTTTTGGCCAGCACAGGGACTCCCGTCTGTAATCCTAGTAGAGTTTGTGACCATCCTGGGTGACATAGTGAGACCCTGTCTCTACATAAAACAAACAAACAAACCTCAAAATAAAACCAACTTCTTTTCCCTACTGGATTTGTTCAGCACATTTATCAAAAGCCATATTGATGTGTAAACTTGTGTCTGTTTCTCGTCTCTGTTCTGGTTCAATGATCTAGTTATCTAACCTCATATCATCACCTGGAATCTTTTAGAAAAACAGATTCTCTGCCTCCTCTTCAGACTTACTAATTGAGAGACTCTAGGGGCAGGGTGCAGCAGTTTGTGTTTGACAAGAACTCTAGGTGATTCTTATGGCACGTTAAAGCTCATCAGTGACTGCCTGTGCCAATACCACATTATCTAGCTAACGGCTAACTCCTAGGTTCTAAACCCAAGTTATGTATGTCCTCTACAACTCTGTTCTTTTTATGTTTTGAGAGAGGGTCTCACTGTGTTTCATAGGCTGGAGTACAGTGGCATGATCACATCTCACTGCAGCCTTGACCTGCTAAGCTTAAGTGATCCTTCCACCTCACCCATCTGAGTAGCTGGGACTACCGGCATGTACCACCCTGCCCTACTAGTTTTAAAATTTTTTTTGTAGAGGTGGGGGGTCTCATTATTTTATTCAGGCTGGTCTTGAACTGCTGAGCTCAGGTGATCCTCCTGCCTTGGCCTCCCAATTAGACTCTTCTTGTCTAGAAGGCTTTGGATATTCTTAAGTTTATGTTTCAAAGCCTGCTCTGACTATGCTTGGACAAATTTGGGAATAATTGAAATATAACAATGTTCAATCTTCAGATTCATAAATACGTTTTATCTTTTTTTTTTTTCCTTTTGAGACAGGGTCTGGTTCTATCACCCAGGCTGGAGTACAGCAGTGAGAGCTTTTCTCACTGCAGCTTCTGCCTCCCAGGCTCAAACCATCCTCCCACTTCAGCCTCCTGAATAGCTGGGAGTACAGGCGCTTGCCAGTACACCTGGCTAATTTTTTGTATCTTTAGTAGATAGGGGGTTTGGCCATGTTGCCCAGGCTAGTCTTGAACTCCTGGGTTCAACCCTCCATGCTCAGTCTTCCAGAGTGTTTGGATTATGGGTGTGAAACACTGTGCCCTGACTGTTTTATCTGTCTTCATATTTATGTAGGTCTTCTTTCAGTTATGTGCCTCAGTTGGCCATATACTGGTCTTGCACATCTGTTGTAAGATTTATTCCTAAATATTTTATGTTTTGAGGCTATTATCTATGGAATTGCTTTTGTTTAAACTGTATTTTAAAATGTTTGTTGCTGATATAGGAAAATAGAATTTGTGTGTGTGTGTGTGTGTGTGTGTGTGTGTGTGTGTGTGTGTGTGTGTGTGTGTTTTGAGACAGAGTGTTACTCTTGTTGCCCAAGCTGGAGTGCAATGGCTTGATCTCGGCTCACCGCAACCTCCGCCTCCCAAGTTCAAGCGATTCTTTTGCCTCAGCCTCCCGAGTAGCTGGAAATACAGGCATACACACCACCAAGCCCAGCTAATGTTATATTTTTAGTAGAGATGGAGTTTCTCCATGTTGGTAAGGCTGGTCTCAGACTCCCGACCTCAGGTGATCTGCCCATGTTGGCCTCCCAAAGTGCTGGGATTACAGGCATGAGCCACCGTGCCTGACCAATTGTTCCTTATGTCTTAGCCTTCATCTTGTGACCTTGGTGGATTCACTCATTAGTTCTTGTGGCTGTATTGTATATGGCTTAGAATTACTGTGTAAAGAAGCCAGCCATGGTGGCTCACTCCTATAATCCCAGCACTTTCAGAGGCTGAGAAGGGAGAATCACTTGAGACCAGGAGTTCAAAACAAGCCCAGGCAACATAGTGAGACCCTTTCTCTACAAAAATAAAATTAGCCAGGCATGGTGGCACACACCTATAGTCGCAGCTACTTGGGAGGCTGAGGTGGGAGGGTTGCTTGAGCCCAGGAGTTTGAGGCTATCTTTTTAAAAGCAAGAACCTGTCTGTAAAAAAAAAAAAAAACACTTTGTAAAAAACAAGTAGAACCTTAGAAACTTTGCAAATAGAGATACTCTCAATGCTTCTTTTCTAATCTTTTTGTCAGTAGAACATTGAATAGACATAGGAAAAGCTAGTTTATTCCTGATTAATAATTCAATATAATACTTGAGGTTTTTAAAAAAATCTTATTTTTATTCCTCCACAAATGACTTTCCCTTCTCTTCCCTTCTTTACAAAGATTTGTAATTTCTTTTTTTTTTTGAAACTGAGTCTTGCTCTTGTCACCCACACTGGAGTGCAATGGCGCTATCTCAGCTCACTGCAAACACCGCCTCCTGGGTTCAAGAAATTCTCCTGCCTCAGCCTCCCGAGTAGCTAGGATTACAAGTGTGTGCCACCACTCCTGGCTAATTTTTTATTTTTAGTAGAGATAGCGTTTCACTATGTTGGCCAGGCTAATCACAAACTCCTGACCTCAGCCTCCCAAAGTGCTGGGATTACAGGCGTGAGCCATCATACCCGGCCATGATTTGGTATTTCTGACTTATGTCATTTTCCTTCCCTCTGAAGACCTTCTTTTAACATTTCTTGAAATGTAGGTCTATTGGTGGTAAATTCAGTAAGTTTTTGTCTCTGAAAGTCTTTGTTTTTCCCTTCCTTTTGAAGGATAATTTCGCTGGATACAAAATTCTAGCTGTGTGGGGTTTTTGTTTTGTTTTTTGCTTTAACAATTTAAACATTTTACTCTTTGTTTGCATGATTGCTGAAGAGAAATATTGTACATTGTCATTATTCTCCTTGTTCCTTTTTAGGTGAGGTGGTTTCCTGCTCTGGCTTCTTTCAAGAATCTCTCTTTGTCTTTTGTTTTCTGCAGTTTGAATATAATATGCCTAGGGGTAGGTTTTTTTCATACTTATCTTCATTAGTGTTCTCTGAGCTTCTGGGACTTGTGGTTTGGGTCTGCCATTTATTTAGAAAATTTTTAAGTGATTAATTTTCAAATAGTTCTGTTGGTCATTTCTGTCTTCCTCTTCTGGTATTCTCTTTACATACATATTACACCTTGTAATAGTCTCAGAGTTCTTGGATATTTGGTTTCACTTTTTTCCCCTCTCTTTTCATTTCAAGTTGTGAAGTTTCTGTTGACTCAGCTTCAGGGTTACCGAGTCTTTCCTTGATTTTCCTAGTCTACCAGTGAGACCACTAAAGGCATTCTTTATGTCTAATACAGCATCTTTGATTTCTAGCATTTCTTTTTGATTCTTTCTTAGAATTTCCATATCTATGCTCATATCACCCATCTGGTGTTGCCAATTTTGTGGCAAGTTGTCCACTTTTTACATTAAACCCTTAGCACAGTCATCACAGTTATTTTAAATTCACAGCTTGATAATTCCAAAACCTCTGCCTTATCTGGGTCTGGTTTCAATGCTTGCTTTGTTTTTTTGGAAGATGTTTTGTTTTATTTTCAGTATGCCTTGTAATTTTTGTTAGAAAAAGCTGGACATGATGTATCCCATAATAGGAACTGAGGTGAATACACCTTCAGTGTAAAGTTTGAGGTTCGTCTGCCTAGGAGTTAGGTTGTGTTCATTGTGTGCTGTCGGTGTTGCAGCTTCAATTCTTCTAGACTTTATTCATGTCTTCTCTTTTGTGTTGGGGTTTCCTTAACAGTTCTTTCTTAAATGGAGACTATCTTTCAGCTCTGTCAGTGGGAATCCAATTTTTATACTGTAGCTCTGTTGAGATAGAGGTAAAGTATTGCAGAGGGGAAGTTCTCTGTAATCTTATGATTAACACCCTTCCCCTGACCCTACCATGCACCAGAGGGCTTAGGTTGTGACCTTCACAGGAATTTCCTAATTTCTTGACCTTTTTTTTTTCTCTCCTATACTCTTTTTTTTTTTTTTTCTGAGACGGAATCTCACTCTGTTGCCCAGACTGGAGTGCAGTGGCATGATCTCGACTTACTGCAATCTCCTTCTCCCAGGTTCAAGCGATTCTCCTGCCTCAGCCTCCCAAGTAGCTGGGACTACAGGTGTGTGCCACCACGCCTGGCTAATTTTTGTATTTTTAGTAGAGATGGGGATTCACCATCTTGGCCAGGCTGGCCATGATGCTCAGCTAATTTTTGTATTTTCAGTAGACACGGAATTTCACTATGTTGGCCAGGCTGATCTCAAACTCCAGGCCTCAAGTGACTGCCTGCCTTGACTTCCCAAAGTGTTGGGTACAGGCATGAGCCATGGCACCCAGCCAGTTTTATGCATTTTTAATGAAACAACTCCCCCAATTCAATTAAGATACCAATTGTATTTGTATCCTACCCTACTAGTCACTCAAGTGAATATCATCATCCAATAATGAAATACCTGTAAAACAACCAAAAGCTGGAGGGCGGGGGGTTAAAGGGAGGAGATACATGATTTTTACTATTTGCTTTTTTTTTTTTTTTTTTTTTGAGATGGTCACGCTCTGTCACCCAGGCTGCAGTGCAATGGTGCATTCATGACACTGCAGCTTTGACCTCCCTGGGCTCAGATGATCCTCCCTCCCCAGATTCCAAAGTGGATGGGATTACACACGCACATCACCATGCCTGGCTAATTTTTGTATTTCTTTGTAGAGACCGGGCTCTGCCATGTTGCCCAGGCTAGTTTCAAACTCCTGGGCTGAAGCGATCCACCCGTCCCAGGCTTGCGAGGCACTGGGGTTACAGGTGTGAGCCACCAGGCCTGGCCTGTTTTATTGTTTAGTACTTGAACATTCAAGGCTTTCAGTTGACAGCAGCAGTCCCAGCCTCTGCATAATTAAGCCAAAAAGGTAGGTAGCTCACAGAATGATTGGGAGGGATAGAAATCCAGGCTCACAGTTAGGCTTCTAGGAACTATGCCCAAAATTATGCCATGGGACAGGTATAGTGAGTAAGTCACCTTCCTGTCCTGCTGGCACAAGAACTATGAGAATTGCCACTGTTGACACACGCATGTGCTATCTGCACCTGATATATGTACATGAGCAACTACTCTTGCCTGTGAAAGCTGGAACCTCCATCTCCACCCTTGCTCACAAAACGAATTCCATTTGAAACCTTAAGGTGATCAATTTTGAAGTATCTTGATATGAGTTTCATTGGTGAAACTTAGACACAAGACTTAGTCACATGCCCTACTTCAAAAGAGCCCAAGGAACTGAAGAAATTTCCTAGATCTGGCAAAAGTGTTCAAAATGGACAGGGAGTATGGCTCATGCCTGTGATGCCAACATTTTGAGAGGATGAGGTGGGAGGATCGCTTGAGCCCAGGAGTCTGAGGCTGCAGTGAGCTGTGACAACACCACTGCACTCAAGCCTGGACAACAGAGTGAGCCCCTGTCTCAAAAAAATTTTGAAAATCTTCAAAAGGTACTGAGTGGCCAGAAAAATGAACAAATGCCTCCTATCTTCTGTCTTTTGACATCTCATCCATAACATACACCTTTCTTCCACAATCAAATTTAACATCTTTGCCTACAACAAAATGTTGCTGCCCCATATACTGCCACTAACAGAAATACAGAGATCATCCAACTGTTATAACTTTCTGTCACCGTTTTCTTTTCTTTTTTTCTGTTTTTTTTTTTTTTTTTTTTTTTGAGATGGAGTCTTACTGTGTCATTCAGGCTGGAGTGCAGTGGCATGATCAGACTCATTGCAACCTCCGCCTCCCGGGTTCAGGCAATTCTCCTGCCTCAGCCTCCTGAGTAGCTGGGATTACAGGTGCATGCCACCACTCCTGGCTAATTATTTGTATTTTTAGTAGAGATGGGGTTTCACCGTGTTGAACAGGATGGCCTTGATCTCCTGACTTCGTGATCCGCCCACCTCAGCCTCCCAAAGTGCTGGGATTACAGGCATGAGCAAGCACACCCAGGGAACTGTGGCCATTTTCAAAGCCATGATTTATGGGAATAGCAGTTCTTTCTCTTTGTGTAAGTAAACAGAGGCCACCAAAATAAGAAGAAAGAGAGGCTTATGCATACAGAACCTGCTACATAGTAAGGGTTCTGTTTAAGCTCCATTTGTTTAAGTTGTCTATAGATTCTGGATATTAGGCCTTTGTTGGATACATCGTTTGTATCTTCTCCCATTCTATAGGTTGTCTGTTTGCTCTGTTGATAGTTTGTCTTGTTGTGTTTTAGCTTTTATTTTACTATTTATTTATTTATTTAGAGATGGAGTCTCGCTCTGTCACCCAGACTGGAGTGCAGTGGTGTGATCTGGGCTCACTGCAACCTCTGCCTCTTGGGTTCAAGCGATTCTCCTGCCTCAGCCTACTGAGTAGCTGGGATTACAGGTGTGAGCCACCACGCCCAGCTAAGTTTTGTATTTTTATTAGAGATGGAGTTTCACCATGTTGGTCAGGCCAGTCTTGAATTCCTGACCTTGTGATCCGCCCGCCTCAGCCACCCAGCTTTTAGTTTAATTAGGTACCACTTGTCTATTTTTGTTATTGCTGCAATTGGTTTTTTGGAAACTTAGCCAAAAATTCCTTGCCAAGGCTTATGTTGAGAAGAGTATTTCCTAGGTTGTCTTCCAGGATTTTTATAGTTTGAGGTCTTATATTTAAATCTTTAATCCATGTTGAGTTAATTTTTGTATATGGTGAAAGACTCAATCTTCTGCATATGGCTAGCCAGTTATCCCGGAATCATTTATTGAATAGGGAGTCCTTTCCCCATTGCTAATTTTTGTTGGCTTTGTTGATGACCAGGTGGTTGTAGGTGTGTGACTTTATTTCTGTGTTCTCTAACCTGTTCCATTAGTCTGTGTGTCTGTTTTTGTAACACTACTATGCTATTTTGGTTACTGTAGCCTAGTAGTATAGTTTGAAGTTGCATATATGATGCCCATCAGCAGTGGACTGGATAAAGAAAATGTGGTACATATATACCATGGAATATTACATAGCCGTAGAAAAAAAACCATGTCCTTTCCAGCACCGTAGATGCAGCTGGAGGCCATTATCCTAAACGAATTAATGCAGCATCAGGAAACCAAATACCCCAGGTTCTCACTTATAAGTGGGAGCTAAACATTGAGTACACACGGACACCGAGATGGGAACAGTAGACACTGGGGCCTGCTTGAGTGGGGAGGGTGGCATGAGGCTATGGGTCAGAAAACTATTGGGTACTGCGGTCACCACCTGGGTGATGATCTCATTTGTACACCAAACCCCAGTGACATGCAATTTACCCATGTAACAATCCTGCAGATATATCCCTTAAACCTAAAAATAGAAAAATAAATAAATAAATAAATAAATAAATAAATAAATAAATGAGGTATATGTCTAATTGTTGAACATTTTGAAAGGTAACCAAAAGAGACATTGAAAATAGAGTGGCCGGGTGTAGTGACTCACTGCTGTAATCCCAGCACTTTGGGAGGCTGAGGCGGGTGAATCATGAAATCAGGAGTTTGAGACCAGCCTGGCCAAGATGGCGAAATCCTGTTTCTACAAAAAATTAACAAAAATTAGCTGGGCGTGGTGGCACACATCTGTAATCTCAGCTACTTATGAGGCTGAGGCAGGAGAATCACTTGAACCTGGGAGGCGGAGGTTGTAGTGAATTGAGATGGCACCACTGCACTCTAGCCTGGGTGACAGAGCAATACTCTGTCTCAAACAAAAGAAAAAAAGAAAATAGCGAGAGCACCATGTAAGGAAATTGGTCCAGGCACTGGGGTAAGGGGTGAGTGTCAGCCAAGTCATCAGCTATCGGAACAGGAAGCCATCTTCTGTTCTACAAGAAGAGCATGAATCAATTGACCTAAAGAAATGGCCAATCAGACTGATAGAAGCTAGCTCGGATGCTTTTTAATTCACATGACTTCAGTAATCTTTG